>NC_084555.2:1607500-1647500 GCF_033978685.3 Nerophis lumbriciformis
TTGTTGTTAGTATGTACTTGATGATGAGGCATTGTATCGCTTTACTATATTTTCTTGTGCTGTGGCGTGTTACTGCCGGTAAGTATCACCAAAGTGATGCAGCTTCTTTCAAAGCCATGCATCAACTCTTGTTATGTCATAGAAATAGATTTTGAAAAAAGTCCAGTGATTTCTCCTTGAACACTTTGTCCTAATTTAGTTTTGGTCAGCAGAAAGAAAAAGATGAAGCCCTTATATTCTGCCATCTTCAGGTAACAGTTTAAAGGCCGTAATAGAAGACACTTTGCCGAATTAACCATTAAACTTAATATGTTGAGGGGTCGGCGGGGGCAGGGAGGGTGCTGTCCCGTTAGGTGTCGACACTGCCCCCCTCAGGATATTTGCATCTTGTGCATCGTTGAGCTGAATGACTTTCGCTTTGTGTTCCAGAGCGCAGCGGCAGCGCCCAGCCCGGTGATGGGCAACATGCCCCCCAACGATGCCATGCCGGGCGGTCCCATGCCTCCAGGCTTCTTCCAGGTATGACCCCCCTTTCTTCTACCAACAGCCGCCTCCCAAATCTATCGTTCCTCCCATCCCTTCGCCACGTCCTCTATTTTAAGATCTACTCATTCCACTAATGTATCTCTCCTATAAATGCTTAACAATTAATTCATACAAAAGACTATTAGGGCCTCCTTAAGAAAAGATGAATAATGTCAAAATGTAATGAGGAAAATGTCTAAAAATTTAGAAAAACATAAAATACTCCAATATAATTTTCTTTGACTGTTTTTTGCTTTAATATGTCCCGACAGTCACTTATTAAAATATTTCCATTCTTGAAAACATTTGTTTTTCTTACACCATTATGACTTTTTTAAACATTTAAATAACTTTTTTCTCTAAATATAGTTACCATTATTTAAAAAAAAATAAAATTAAAAAAAAAGTTATTAATTCTTAGTTATTTTGTTTTTTGTATAATTGTGATACTACATTAACAGTAAAATAACTTTATTATTATAACAAGACATTCCTAAAATAATAGTGGTTTCACAAACAATAACATACTTAAAGGGGAACTGCACTTTTTTTTTTTTTAATTTTGCCTATTGTTCACAATCATTATGACAGACATGACAATGGATGGATTTAAAAAAAAATTTCCAGTAGAGTGGAAAATCAAGTTGACTTTGTATGCTTAATTGTGTTTCATTTTATCCATGAAACCCTAATCCTATTGTATTCACAAGTTTGTGAAAATACTGTCTCTACATCACAAAATGCCACATTGAATATTAGCAATGCCGATACATGATGCTTAGTGTTTTGCTAAAGCTGGATCTGTTCAGCAGAGTTTCTAAAACTTGTAGCTCATTCTCCTTATATTCAGGATAAAAAAAATATAAGGTTCTGGACCACAAAGTCTGCATGATTCGCATTGTTTTTGGTGGGGAAAGAACTTCAGGTTCTTCCTCTACGTCACGCGATCACATGACTGGCAAGCTCATTATCTTTCAAAATTGTTCGGCAATCTCAGTGAGATTGATACTATTTTGATCATATCTATTTTCTCCCAAACTTTGTAAGTCGTTCGGTGTCATACATCAGATATACTGTATATATGATAATAGCTTCAATATAGAGGCAACTTGCTTTTCCACTCTACTGGTACTTTAATGCGTTTTAACTTATAAATAAAAGTTCACTTACAGCTGAGCCAATGGGAGATCCTCTATTCCACCATTAAAATCCAACAAAAAAAAACATCCAAAATGTGCCAACAATACTTCATTTACAAAACCAAAAACCAGTGAAGTTGGCACGTTGTGTAAATTGTAAATAAAAACAGAATGCAATAATTTGCAAATCCGATTTCAACTTATATTCAATTGAATAGACTGCAAAGACAAGACATTTAATGTTCGAATTTGCAAATAATCATTAACTTAAAATTCAATGGCAGCAACACATTGCAAAAAAGTTGGCACAGAGGCATTTTTACCACTGTGTTACATGGCCTTTCCTTTTAACAACACTCAGTAAATGTTTGGGAACTGAGGAGACCAATTTTTGAAGCTTTTCAAGTGGAATTCTTTCCCATTCTTGCTTGATGTACAGCTTAAGTTGTTCAACAGTCCGGGGGTCTCCGTTGTGGTATTTTAGGCTTCATAATGCGCCATACATTTTCAATGGGAGACAGGTCTGGACTACAGGCAGGCCAGTCTAGTACCCGCACTCTTTTACTATGAAGCCATGCTGTTGTAACACGTGCAGAATGTGGCTTGGCATTGTCTTGCTGAAATAAGCAGGGGCGTCCCTGGAAAAAGACGTTGCTTGGATGGCAACATATGTTGCTCCAAAACCTGTATGTACCTTTCAGCATTAAAGGTGCCTTCACAGATGTGTAAGTTACCCATGCTTTGGGCACTAATGCACGCCCATACCATCATAGATGCTGGCTTTTGAACGTTGCGCCGACAACAGTCCGAATGGTTCTTTTCCTCTTTGGTCCGGAGGACACGACGTCCACAGTTTCCAAAAACAATTGGAAATGCGGACTCGTCAGACCACAGAACACTTTTCCACTTTGCATCAGTCCAGCTTAGATGAGCTCGGGCCCAGCGAAGCCGGCGGCATTTCTGAGTTTTGTTGATAAATTGCTTTCGCTTTGCATAGTAGAGTTTTAACTTGCACTTACAGATGTAACGACCAACTGTAGTTACTGACAGTGGTGTTCTGAAGTGTTCCTGAGCCCTTGTGGTGATTCCCTTTATACACTAAGGGATCGAAGGTCATGAGCATTCAATGTTGGTTTTCGGCCTACCCGCTCACGTGCAGTGATTTCTCCAGATTCTCTGAACCTTTTGATGATATTATGGACCGTAGATTGTGAAATCCCTAAATTCCTTGCAATAGCTGGTTGAGAAATGTTGTTCTTAAACAATTTGGTCAGGCATTTGTTGACAAAGTGGTGACCCTCGCCCTATCCTTGTTTGTGAATGACTGAGCATTTCATGGAAGCTGCTTTTACACCCAATCATGGCACCCACCTGTTCCCAATTAGCCTGTTCACTTGTGGGATGTTCCAAATAAGTGTTGGATGAGCATTCCTCAACTTTCTCAGTCTTTTTTGCCACTTGTGCCAGTTTTTTTTAAAACATGTTGCAGCCATCAAATTCCAAATGAGCTAATATTTGCAAAAAATAACAAAGTTTAGCAGTTCCAATGTTAAATATCTTGTCTTTGCAGTCTATTCAATTGAATATAGGTTGAACAGGATTTGCAAATCATTGTATTCTGTTTTTATTTACCATTTACACAATGTGCCAATTTCACTGGTTTTGGGTTTTGTACATTTTGTGACTTGAATATGAACCAAGTATTAGTGATATAGTTATTATAAGCGCTAACACAGACAAACTATTCATTGAGTGGTCAGCTGTTTCCTCGCTTCCCTCTTCCCTGTAAGTTTATTGTAGATCATAAATCATGCCTCTCACCTGGATGGAAGAAGGCTGAGGACATATTCCGACAGATTGGTACACTTTGACATTCAAATTAGACAGACTCGGTAATTATGAGAACGACACAAAAAGATGCTTGGCTCCACCTTCCTTTTCTTTGCGAGGTTTATGATTAATTCTTCATCTAAACGGGAATACATGAATATTATAGCAGTCTGCATCCTAATGACAGCAGACCTTGTGCAGTAAGTGATATTTTATGTTTGTTGGTTCTCAAAGTCTGCACTGAGCAGTAATTAGTGATGTTGAAAAAAGCAAACATGATGCGTTTTTTAAATTAATGCGCGCGTACGCTTAAAATTATCAAAATACGTAAATATTAAATGTTATTATAAATGTACCTGTTATTATATTACATATACACTTACATAATGTATATAAAGCCCTAATGGAGATGTTTGGATTTCTTTAAGGGCTTTATAGGCAGAATAAAGCGGCTCCCATAGGCTCCATTGTAAGTGGACTTTTGATCACGTTTATTTAATATTTAGAATGCATTAAAAAAAAAATCCATCCGTCGTCATGTCTCTTTCATCATGATTGTGAACAATAGGAAAAATTCTAAATAAATAAAAAAAGTGCAGCTGTTGTCACCAAGTTGTCACTTAGCAAATAGGGCACTACCTGCTGGCTAACGATCGGCGCACTAGCTTCTGGCTAACGATCAGCGTGCTAGCATCTTCTCCGGGAAATATGACTGGATGTTTATCAAATTGTTGAAATCAATCACGGTTTTATGATAACTATTAATGGAAACGGTAATACTAACCGTCAATAATTTTACCGCAGTTTATCATGAACACCTGTAATCTTTGCATCCTAATTACAATATTATTCACGTAATTTTAAGACTCCTATTAACATTCCGCTTTTTTCCTTTCGCAATAGTTTTCTGTTCCCTTAAATTGACAAAAAAAAATTCTCGTAAGTTTTTGCTTTATTCTCATAGCCTTGTAACTTCTCATAACATTATGACCTTTAATTTATTTTGGAAACATTTTTTAAATGTATTTTTAACTAGGTGTGCTGAAAAAAGAAAATTAATATCGGAATCGCAATTCGTATTTATTCAGGTTCTAAATCCTTTTATTATTTTAAAGAGACGATTGAAATATTATTTATATATATATATATATGTATATATATATATATATACATATATATATATATATATACATATATATATGTATATATATATATATATATACATACACACAGTACAGGCCAACAGTTTGGACACACCTTCTCATCATTCAAGGTGTTTTCTCTATTTTCATGACTATTTACATTGTAGATTGTCACTGAAGGCATCAAAACTATGAATGAACACATGTGGAGTTATGTACTTAACAAAAAAAGGTGAAATAACTGCAAAGAAATTGTATAGTCTAGTTTCTTCAAAATAGCCACCCTTTGTTCTGATTACTGCTTTGCACACTCTTGGCATTCTCTCGATGAGCTTGAAAACCATTTCAGGTGACTACCTCTTGAAGCTCATCAGGAGAATGCCAAGAGAGTGCGAAAAAGTAATCAGAGCAAAGGGTGGCTATTTTGAAGAAACTAGAATATAAAGCATGTTTTCAGTTATTTCACCTTTTTTGTTAAGTACATAACTCCACTTGTGTTCATTCATAGTTTTGATGCCTTCAATGACAATGTAAATAGTCAAGAAAGTAAAGAAAACGCATTGAATGAGAAGGTGTGTCCAAACTTTTGGCCTGTACTGTATATACACACACATATATACATATATAAGGGACAAGCGGTAGAAAATGTATATATATATATATATATATATATATATATATATATATATATATATATATATATATATATATGCACACACAGATACGACCCTAAAAAGTGTCTTCTTTTTTTTCAATAACAAAAAAAAAATCTTAAAAAATACTTTTTTTCGGCCATCTCTGTGCTTACTTGCTGGGCTTATACGTCAGCAGCCAAGAGGAGCTTTTATAACCTGTAACCACTTTTGAACAGGTGTTATTGTAATTTTTATACCAACTACCGGTAATACATTGCGAGAATTGTGTTGAATCAGAATCAAATTGTGAGTTTTTGTAAGAGTAAAGGGAGTAAAGTTTATTCTTCGGTCAATGGTCAACAAAATAAACAAACAGTTGTACATTCATAGATTGAAAATGAAAATGTTGCAGACCGAAAGGGTTTAGGCTGAAGTTGAACACTTATAGCGCCTAACCCTATAAACAATGTCAAGTACAAGATGAACTTCCGAAAATGATGAAATGTCTTTTGTACAACATATTATAAGATCCACATCCTTGTTATTTTAAACCTATTAGTATCGTTCGGTAATGCTCAAAATGGACTTTTATAATTAAGTAATTCAATTATATCAGGCAACACTTTTAATTATTACAGTTATTCCCCCACCTTCTCCCTCTGCTTCCATTCTTGGTATTTATGAAGACCCCATCATTCATTCATTCATTCTTTCATCTGTGGTCAGCTGTTGAGCACATTGGTGATTCATCCTAATGTTGTCATTCTCTCCACTCCCCCATCTCTGCCGCCCTGTCCTCGGGGCTCCGTGACGGGAGAGTTTTTTTTTGTTGTTTTTTTTAGTCTGTGGAGATATTGTGTGGCGGAATGCCACGCACACACCAACAATAACATAACCCAGGACTTCGAGTTGCACACCGGTACAAATACACTCCTTGTGCACGGTGTGATGGACAGCGTTGGCATTTGGCTGCGGCACGATAAGGTGGCGGAGGAGCGTAGGAGAGAGAAGGCGGGTGGCGTTGAAGAGAGCTTGAAGGGTGGAATGATGAGAAAGATCACCTGCACCTGGACTGTGGTCACCTAGCATTGTTTTCATGCTGTAAGCAAGGCTGGCTAGCAGGCCTAATGAGAGTGAATAGGCATAGGCAGTGGTGGAAGGAGCGAGTGTGCTATTAATAGCGTTGGTGGGGGAGTGAGGGTATGTGTTTGTGCATATAGTGGTGAAGGGACCTACTGTGACAGGGAGCTGTGGTTGTTTGCTACAAACACGCTTGGTTGGCACTTCAGGAGCCCTAACCTTCCATGATGCAACAGTGCAAAGTGCCCACGTGTTCACATCTTCAAGTCAGTATGGTGTGTTTTTATTTGTATTTACATGATCCCAAAACAATATTCACCAAGTTCCTCAATACAAAAGGAATTTACTGCAATAATGTTTGTCTCCCAAGTTTTGACCTGAACTCAGGGGGCCGGTATGGCGTCTCTCCCAGGCCAGTTTTAGGGCCCGGGCCGCCAGTTCAATCGCCCTGCCCTAAAGTAACTTTTAAAAAAAAGTCGGAAATGCTCTGCTATGGAAACGGAAATAAATGCGCTGAGGAAATATTGTACGTATTACATATTGTTATGAACATGTCTGTTAGTACATTATATACATACAGGTAAAAGCCAGTAAATTAGAATATTTTGAAAAACTTGATTTATTTCAGTAATTGCATTCAAAAGGTGTAACTTGTACATTATATTTATTCATTGCACACAGACTGATGCATTCAAATGTTTATTTCATTTAATTTTGATGATTTGAAGTGGCAACAAATGAAAATCCAAAATTCTGTGTGTCACAAAATTAGAATATTACTTAAGGCTAATACAAAAAAGGATTTTTAGAAATGTTGGCCAACTGAAAAGTATGAAAATGAAAAATATGAGCATGTACAATACTCAATACTTGGTTGGAGCTCCTTTTGCCTCAATTACTGCGTTAATGCGGCGTGGCATGGAGTCGATGAGTTTCTGGCACTGCTCAGGTGTTATGAGAGCCCAGGTTGCTCTGATAGTGGCCTTCAACTCTTCTGCGTTTTTGGGTCTGGCATTCTGCATCTTCCTTTTCACAATACCCCACAGATTTTCTATGGGGCTAAGGTCAGGGGAGTTGGCGGGCCAATTTAGAACAGAAATACCATGGTCCGTAAACCAGGCACGGGTAGATTTTGCGCTGTGTGCAGGCGCCAAGTCCTGTTGGAACTTGAAATCTCCATCTCCATAGAGCAGGTCAGCAGCAGGAAGCATGAAGTGCTCTAAAACTTGCTGGTAGACGGCTGCGTTGACCCTGGATCTCAGGAAACAGAGTGGACCGACACCAGCAGATGACATGGCACCCCAAACCATCACCCAACCATGCAAATTTTGCATTTCCTTTGGAAATTGAGGTCCCAGAGTCTGGAGGAAGACAGGAGAGGCACAGGATCCACGTTGCCTGAAGTCTAGTGTAAAGTTTCCACCATCAGTGATGGTTTGGGGTGCCATGTCATCTGCTGGTGTCGGTCCACTCAAATCATCAAAATTAAATGAAATAAACATTTGAATGCATCAGTCTGTGTGCAATGAATAAATATAATGTACAAGTTACACCTTTTGAATGCAATTACTGAAATAAATCAAGTTTTTCAAAATATTCTAATTTACTGGCTTTTACCTGTATATACTTGCATTGTATACACAACAGGTTGATGGAGAGTTTTTAAGTTGTTTTAGACCACTTTGAAGGCTATAATGGTGACTCCCATTAGCCGCATCTTGCAAGCGTTTTCTTAATCATCTTTAAAATCCTAAAAATTACAAGTGCGTTCTTGTCTTTCCTAATAATTGTGAACAATATGCAAAATTCCCCCCAAAAAGTGCAGTTCCCCTTTAAGTAGTAATATTTTTTTACTATTACTTCTATTTTGTATTAATAAAATATATAAAATAATTGACAAATAGGATGATATTTTTAAACAATATTAAAAAACGAATCTCATAACTTTTATTTTTATCAATAAATAGTAATACTCTGTTGGTTTTTATAGTACTTTTGCAGATACAGGAAGCAGTGAGGAGAAAAATTAAGAATATCAATAACTGTAATAGTTGGGTAGTTAGTGTTAATTGCTGTTAAATACTAAATCGTAATGTTTTATTTTTTTTGAATTACTTAAAATATACAAAATAATTGGCAAATATGATGATATTTTTAAAATTATTAAAACATTTTCCTACAACTTTTTTTATATCAATAAATAGTAATAACTTTTTTTAATAGTGCTTTTGCAGATACAGGAAGAAGTGAGAAGAAAAATAACAATAACTGTGACAGTAATGTTGCTTGCTGTTAAATATTAAGTAGTAATATTTATGTTTTTTATTATTTTAAATTACTTAAAATGTACAAAATAATATTTAAAAATATATATATTTTTAAATTCATACAACTTTTTTTTAAACACTAAATGGTAGTAATCCATTGGTTTTCATAGTACTTTTGGAGATACAAGAAGCAGTGAGGAGAAAACTTAAGAATAACAGCTGAGATAGTGGGAGAAGCAGTGTTAATTGCTGTTAAATAATAAGTAGTTACATATATTTTTTATGTTACTTAAAATATAACAAAAAATTACATAATAGGATGATATTTAGAAAAAATATTAAAACATTTTAATATTTAAATGAGTAAATAGTAATAGTACATAGTTTTTTTATAGTGCTTTTGCAGATACAGAAAGCAGCGAAGAGAAAAAATAAGAATGATAATTGAGATAGTAGGTTAGTTATTGTTCAAATTAGTAGTGATTATGGGGACAGCGTGGCGAAGTTGGTAGAGTGGCCGTGTCAGCAATCGGAGTGTTGCTGGTTACTGGGGTTCAATCCCCACCTTCTACCATCCTAGTCACGTCCGTTGTGTCCTTGGGCAAGACACTTCACCCCTTGCTCCTGATGGCTGCTGGTTAGCGCCTTGCATGGCAGCTCCCGCCATCAGTGTGTGAATGGGTGAATGTGGTAATACTGTCAAAGTATTGCTTTGAGTACCTTGAAGGTAGAAAAGCGCTATACAAGTATAACCCATTTATTTATTATTTTTAGTATTTTATTTTATGTTATTTAAAAATTTGAATAAAATAGTAAATGCCGTTATATTTTTACAAATATTTTATATAAAAATCCAGAGTTCACCCGTGCACAGAAGTGGCGGCGTTTCGACCAACAAGTTACAGCGGTGTGTTTTGTTGAGCACGTTGAGCTGTGTGAAAAAAATTCAAGTCAGTCTGACTGATGCGATTTAATATCAGTGCCATCATTTGGTTTGTGGACAACACAGTAAGGGTGCATGTTTTGATAATTTTCCATTTGAGGGTACTGGGTAGGGGGCAGTTAGGGGAAGGCCCCCTCGCCTGTATCACTCCAACAAAAGGCAGCGTCCATTAAGACATGGTTGGATAAGTTTGATGGGGAAGAACACTACCTAAGCCCTGACCTTTAACCCTAACTGAACCAGCCCCTCTCCTTTCTACGAAGAGTGCAGACCCACAACTACTTTCTGTTTACTTCCTGTGGGTGTAGTCACCTGACGTTATTATACTTTTGCCCATGTAGTGTGAATGAGCTATGATTATTCTATTGCTTTATATTGTATTGTCTGGTGTCGCAAAACGAGCCCTTTTAAGCTTACAGTGGCTTTACTGAACATATTTAATGAAACATGGAGGTCATAAAGGCAAGTTTACTTTTCCTGAACGATCGGAAGGACAATTAAAGAGTGACACATGTATGAAGCCTGGTATCACTCACCTCTGGTTAGAGTGACAACAAAAGTATCAACTACTTTCCGTGCATGTTCCGTTGCAGCCCATCCTTTTGCAGCCAGCCTTTGGCAATACTGCCCCCTTGTGACTAACAGTGGAATTGCACATGGTTCCAAGCTAACCACCTAACCACACCGTTTAAACAACAATTCAACATATTTTTAAGGGCCTTTTTTTCTAAGGATAACGATAAAGAGCACATTTAGCTCATTTTCTCCTGAATTCGAAGACCCCCCCCCCCCAATCCATCCCCTGTCCCGTTGCCAACAAATTGCTCCCCGCTCGCCGTCCTCTTCATATTTTTTGAGCGGGCAGATCCTCCAGGTGTAACCTGCCGAACCCCTCAACCCCAGCCCGACATGGGCCCCTCCCCTCTCTCTGATGTCACTCTTCTTTCCTTAAAGGGACCACCCGGCTCTCAGCAGTCCCCTCACGCACAGCCCCCCCCACACAACCCAAGCAACCCCATGATGGGACCGCATGGCCAGGTAAGATGCAAACACTTTCTCACCCAGCTTTCATTGCCTCCAAAGCCCTCCCCACCTCGACCCCGACTCTCCCCTTCCCCAACTTTCTCCCATTCCTTCTTCCTCGTTTACCCCTCCAGGCCCGCGCGTTTGAATCCGGCTAGTAGACGCTTTGCTCTGGAAGCATCCAGAGGCAGCAGGCCATGCCTCCTCTTCACGGCCCAGAATCGGGTGTCCCTGTATGGGATGAATTATTCACTCCTTGCCCCTCCCCCGGAGCGGCTTGTGGGGGTTGCACACTTATCTGCTCCACCGCTCTTAGCGCACACACACACACACACACACACACATGCTCGCACACTTATACACACACCTCCCCTCTGGCTGCTTTTTCTAGCATCTTATGAATAAAACAAGGGGCAGCCATGGACCTCCACACAAACGCTCACATCCTTACCTCAACTATAAACGGAACACAGTCTGGGTTAGCGAGGTTGCTAACGAGTTAAGAACCAGTTGGTTGAGCTTTCCTAAAGAGTTCTGACACGTTTGGTGCAGCGAGCACTATATACCAGCTCTCCTCCTCCTCCTCCTCCTTGTGGTTTTCCGAGTCGAACATGGCTTCCCTGGCAGGTTTTGAGCAGTGTATCGTTGGCCCGAGGTGCGTCCTAACCGCGCCAGCGAGACCACAGGCCCGCGTCGGTTTACACCGCAGCGAGAGCGGGGCGATGTCTTGAGTGCTGTCTTTACACGCTGTCATGCTGCGCCTCGTTACAAAGAGACGCTTGCGGTGCGTTCCTCCTGGTTTCAAGGCATGATGAGTTTGTCATCCTCATCCACCCACATCCTCATCTGTGTGTGCTCGGTGCTACTTGGGCCAAAATACCAACTTTAAATGGTCTTTCTTTCCCCTTTTGCAGCCTTTCATGTCACCACGGTACCCAGGTGGACCGCGCCCCGCTCTCCGAATGCCAAATCAGGTACACACATGCCCCGCCCACCTACAGTTTCTCTTGTAATGTGTATTTTCCTAACGCACTGTTGGATGTTCAGCCTCCAGGTGGAATCCCTGGATCTCAGCCTCTCCTGCCAAACAGTTTGGACCCGACACGGCCACAAGGTACAACGCTTAGTCTGGTATTCAGTAGTGTGAGCACGTCCCACTCTGTCAATCTACAAAACACAAAACCAGTGAAGTTGGCACGTTGTGTAATTCGTAAATAAAAACAGAACACAATGATTTGCAAATCCTTTTCAAATTATTTTCAATTGAATAGACCGCAAAGACAAGATATTTAATGTTCGAACTGAGAAACTTAATTTTTTTTTGCAAATTATCATTAACTTAGAATTGAATGGCAGCAACACATTGCAAAAAAGTTGGCACAGGGGCATTTTTACCACTGTGTTACATGGCATTTCCTTTTAACGACACTCAGTAAACGTTTGGGAACTGAGGAGACCAATTTTTGAAGCTTTTCAGGTGGAATTCTTTCCCATTCTTGCTTGATGTACAGCTTAAGTTGTTCAACAGTCCGGGGGTCTCCGTTGTGGTATTTTAGGCTTCATATTGCGCCACACATTTTCAATGGGAGACAGGTCTGGACTACAGGCAGGCCAGTCTAGTACCCGCACTCTTTTACTATGAAGCCACGCTGTTGTAACACGTGGCTTGGCATTGTCTTGCTGAAATAAGCAACGTTGCTTGGATGGCAACATATGTTGCTTCAAAACCTGTATGTACCTTTCAGCATTAATGGTTCCTTCACAGATGTGTAAGTTACCCATGCTTTGGGCACTAATGCACCCCCATACCATCACAGATGCTGGCTTTTCAACTTGGCGCCTTTAATAATCCGGATGGTTCTTTTCCTTTTTTTGTTCCAGAGGACACGACATCCAATGTTTCCAAAAACAATTTGAAATGTGGACTCGTTAGACTACAGAACACTTTTCCACTTTGCATCAGTCCATCTTAGATGAGCTCGGGCCCTCCGAAGCCGGTTGCGCTTCTGGGTGTTGTTGATAAATGGCTTTCGCTTTGCATAGTAGAGTTTTAACTTGCACTTACAGATGTAGCGACGAACCACTGACAGTGGTTTTCTGAAGTGTTCCTCATCCCATGTGGTGATATCCTTTACACACTGATTCAATGTTGGTTTTTGGCCTTGCAGTGATTTCTCCAGATTCTCTGAACCTTTTGATGATATTTCAGACCGTAAATGGTGAAATCCCTAAATTCCTTGCAATAGTTCATGAGGAACTGTTGTTCTTAAACTGTTGGACAATTTTGTCACGCATTTGTTCACGAAGTGGTGACCCTCGCCCCATCCTTGTTTGTGAATGACTGAGCATTTCATGGAAGCTGCTTTTATACCCAATCATGGCACCCACCTGTTCCCAATTAGCCTGTGGGATCTTCCAAATAAGTGTTTGATGAGTATTCTTCAACTTTCTCAGTCTTTTTTGCCACTTGTGCCAGCTTTTTTTAAACATGTTGCATGCATCAAATTCCAAATGAGCTAATATTTGCAAAAAATAACGAAGTTTTCCAGTTCAAACGTTGAGTATCTTGTCTTTGCGGTCTATTCAATTGAATATAGGTTGAAAAGGATTTGCAAATTATTGTGTTCTGTTTTTATTTACCATTTACACAATGTGCCAACTTCACTGGTTTTGGGTTTTGTAGAACGGCTCGCAGTACAGTAGCATATTAACTCAATTTAACCTGAGGAGACATCCATGGAACTAATTGTGTATCTGTTTGCTTCAGGACATCCAAACATGGGCGGTCCAATGAGAATGAACCCTCCTCGAGGAATGGCCATGGGCCCACAGGTACTGCTCTGACAATTAAGCACAAACTTGACAAACAATCCTCACCGAATATCCTCTTCAATTTGGCATTTTCCGTCTTGCAGAATTACGGGGGTATGAGGCCTCCCCCCAACTCCATGGGCGGCCCCATGCCAGGGATGAACATGTGCGTTTAAACACTTGTTATACCTCTCTTGTTGTGATTGTGTCTATCGTCTTATATTTCTTCCATTGTTTCTCCTCAGGGGTCCAGGTGGAAGAGGGCCATGGCCGGGTCCTAACGCTAACTCGGTGAGTCTTCATGTTTTACACAAGCAAAGTCTGAACATTTCCATAGTCACCCGAATATAGGACGACAGGAGTTTTTGTGTAAAAGTAGACAGTTTTATGTCGTCCACAGCTCATTTACCACATGGGGTCCCCCAGGGCTCAATCCTTGCCCCAATTTTATTTGCGCTTTACCTTCTCCCCCTTGGTTCTATTTTTAGGAAGTACAGTATTGCATTTCATTTTTATGCCGATGATTGCCAGATTTATTTTCCCATGGCACAAAATAACACGGTTCAATGTCTTATTGACTGCCTGCACGACATCAAAGTCTGGCTTTCAGCTAACTTCCTGAGCCTAAATGAAGATAAAACAGAAGTTATGTTGTTCGGTCCAAGTCGCTCTCCCTCCCCCAACGTTGACCTCGGCACTCTGACCCCGTATCTCAGCGACTCTGTCACAAACCTGGGGGTAAAGTTTGATTCAGATTTTAAATTCGAAAAACAAATCAGCAGCGTCGTTCAAAAAAGCTTTTATCAATTACGCCAAATAGCGAAAGTGAAACCGCTTCTATCAAGACATGATCTTGAGAAATTAATCTACGCTTTTATCTTGACTCGTCTTGATTATTGTAATGCCCTGTATGTTGGCATTAGCCAGGCCTCCCTCGCCCGCCTGCAGCTCGTGCAGAACTCTGCTGCTCGTCTGCTAACACAGACCCGCAGACGTGAGCACATCACCCCTATTTTAGCGTCCCTTCACTGGCTCCCTGTGCGTTACCGAATACATTTTAAACTCCTTTTATTTGTTTTTAAATGTCTAAACAACCTCGCGCCAACCTATCTCTCCGACCTCCTTCAGCCTTACTGCCCCACCCGATCCTTAAGATCAGCCGATCAGCTGCTGTTGACGGTCCCTGACACAAGGCTGAAGCTTAGAGGTGACAGAGCTTTCGCCGTTGCTGCTCCCAAGCTCTGGAACGACCTACCCCTGAGTGTTAGACAAGCCTCCTCTCTTCCTGTTTTTAAATCTCTCTTAAAAACATACTTTTATTCCATGGCTTTTAACACTGAGTGATATCCATCCTGCAATGGCGCCCCATAATACACCTGCTGTGATCCTGTTTTTATGTTTTTATGTTTTTATTAATTCTATTTATTTATTTATTTTTTATCGTGTTCTGTTTGTGTTGTGTTGTGTTTGCTCGGTACTCGTTTTATCTTTTAACCTGCTCATTGTACAGCACTTTGGCTACCCCTGTGGTAAATTTTAAATGTGCTCTATAAATAAAGTTGATTTGATTTGATACACACACACACACACACACACACACACACACACACACACACACACACACACACACACACACTAATTATTATTGCATGAATTGGCTTGAAATCAGCTTTTTAAAAGGCATGTAAACACCATACGTGGGTAAAGTAGCCCAAAAATTGTACTCCAAGTAAGAGTACCGTTACTTTAGAGCAGTGGTGTCCAAACTACGGCCCGCGGGTTTCTGCAGTCTGGCCTGTGAGGTCGTCACAAGTTCTCGGACTTGAAAGTGCTGATTTTCATCCCAGTCGCTTCACACTCAGCTGCAAACCGATCCAGTGAGAGCTGAAGATCCTGGTCAGATGAACCCAGCAGGACCACATAATCTGGAAAAAGCAGAGACCTAATCCTGCAGCCACCAAACCGGGTCCCCTCAACTAGGGATGTCCCGATCCGATATTTGGATCGGATCGGCCGCCGATATTTGCAAAAAAAATGCGTATCGGCAAGGCATGGGAAAATGCCGATCCAGATCCAGTTTTTTAAAAACTCCGGTCCGTGTTTTCCAATGCACCGATTTAAATAATACATTCCACTTTTCTGCTGCTCCCTATTTTCCGTTCCGCATTTTCCAGCACACCTTCAACACATCCACAGGTCTGTGGATTCTCACGCAGTTGCTTTTAGCTGCTGGCATTACACGACAGGCTCTTCTCACTCTTTCCTGTGTCTCCCTCTTACAGACAGCGAGCGCACCTTCTTACACACGTCACATACCGTCACGTCATACGTCACATACGTATACGCCCTCTCCCAGCAGAGAGCGAGGTAGCAGCATGGCTAACGTTAGCTGTGATGCTAGCGCAGCAGCTAAGGTGCGCGCCTGCTCAGACGTCCTCTGCGCACGGCAAATCTATGCCACGCACAAAATCAAATAAAAAAATAAGCGCATAACAATTTTCGACACACGGACACGACAGAGAAAACAGTTTTCGTCATCATTGTTCAAATATTGTAACGTCTGTCGAGACGCTTATCTCCATTCGGTGCCACACGCCCACACCATCAAAATGCCGAGGCAAACATTTCCACATCAACACCGTATGAAAAAAATAGTGATTTTTTTTTTTTAGTTGTCATTTCCCTCTCTGCATGAAAGTTTAAAAGTAGCATATATTAATGCAGTATGAAGAAGAATGTTTTAATGTAGACACATAGAATCATCATACTGCTGTGATTATATGCATCAAGTGTTCATTCAAGGCTAAGGCAAAATATCGAGATATATATAGTGTATCGCAAAATGGCCTTAAAATATGGCAATATTAAAAAAAGGCCATATCGCCCAGCCCTAGTTCAATGATGCCATGTCTGTTTGTCATGTATAATTTTGTCTATTTTGTGTTTATCCTTAAATAAACAGGTCAGTTTCTTGTTACCAACCATTGTGTATTATTCAAACTCCCCTAATTCAGCTGGCTAGTTGTTATCAAGAGTACTAAAACCCTTTCCAACATGATTCTGACAACTAAGTAGGCTAAATATCTTTAAACATTAATACATGCTCGGATAGGTCAGTATCGGTATCGGTTAGTATCGGTATCGGATCGGAAGTGCAAAAACCTGGATCGGGACATCCCTACCCTCAACGCCCTGACTGCGCCGAGAAATTATTTCCAAAAAATTTGCAAACAAAATGGGTGACAAAGGGCAGCCCTGGCGAATTCCAACCCTCTCTGGAAACGGGTCCGACTTACTGCCGGCAATGCGGACCAAGCTCTCGGACAAGTATTGCCACCCCCAGCCATCGCCTCTCACTGCTGGCAACGCCAGAGTGGAAGAAAGTCCAGCCCGTATCGAGAGGACTGGTTCCACAGCCCTTGCTCTGCGTCGAAGTGAGACCGACTAGATCCAGCCGGAACTTCTCTACCTCGAGGTGACATTCCACATCCCAAAAGCTAGCTTCTGTAGCCGATGCCAATGTGACCATCAAGTCCAAAAGTTTGGACACCACTGCTTTAGAGTAATATGACTTAGCGCTGGGCGATAGCATGTAAAAAATACTGTATAATAACAAGCAGTCTTTTAAACGGCTCTTTGAAAGGAACTGTTCCTCAAAATCCGACTCCCTTCAAAGAACCATAAATCCCATTTCCTATATGTACGCATGTGCCAGTCTTTTGTGAAGAGAGAAGCTTAGCACAACTTGCTGGTTTGTGTGACTAAATCTCTAGGCACCGAATATAAGATGACCCTTCTTCCTCTCTTTTTTTCTAGAAGGATGACCGTCTTATATTTGATTGAGTGCCGTATTATGACATCATCACACTGTCACACATTAGCATGTTTTTGCGTTTTGTTGTTAGAATCTTGAATGTATTGACTAATGATGTTTGCCTCTGCAGATAGCGTACTCCTCCTCATCTCCAGGAAACTACGTGGTAAGACAGTTAAAGACCTTAAAACCAAGAGTGACTTTTTACCTGATTGTTACCCGTTCTCCTCCTCTCAGGGTCCACCAGGCAGCGGAGGTCCACCCGGAACTCCAATTATGCCCAGCCCAGGTGGTGCGTCACCTAACTATGCCCCCACCACACTAACAGTCCTCCATCTTGTCCTTCTCACTGACAACGCATGCCCTCCACCCCTGCTGATTGCTGATTTCTTTTGTTGTTGTTACATTTTTGTCATATCACTCCTCACAAAATCCAGATGTGGGCCTACAATTCATTAACTTCTTTGTTTCGTCCTCACTCAGACTCAACTAACTCCAGTGAAAACATTTACACCATGATGAATCCTATTGGACCCGGAGGCAACAGACCCAATGTAAGTTAGGTTTTCAAACAATCAGCCTCAGTTCACACTTGTATGTAAATACACATTTGGTGTGCTCTTTGGTGCTTATTTCACGAAAAGCTTCTAAAAATGTACTTCCAAAGAGCACCATTGTCATGTACACAGCAGAGCAAAGAGACATCATCTTGATTGATCAGTTAGGTATATTTAGTATATTTTATCAATCAATCAATCAATGTTTATTTATATAGCCCTAAATCACAAGTGTCTCAAAGGGCTGCACAAGCCACAACGACATCCTCGGTATAGCCCACATAAGGGCAAGGAAAAACTCACCCCAGTGGGACGTCGATGTGAATGACTATGAGAAACCTTGGAGAAGACCGCATATGTGGGTAACCCCCCCCCTCTAGGGAGACCGAATGCAATGGATGTCGAGTGGGTCTAACATAATATTGTGAGAGTCCAGTCCATAGTGGATCCAACATAACAGTAAGAGTCCAGTCCACAGTGGGGTCAGCAGGAAACCATCCCGAGCGGAGACGGGTCAGCAGCGCAGAGATGTTCCCAACCGATATACAGGCGAGCGGTCCACCCCGGGTCCCGACCCCGGACAGCCAGCACCCCATCCATGGCCACCGGATCTGTGTGTCTCCCCTTCCACAAGGGATAGGGGGGAGCAGAGGAGAAAAGAAAAGAAACGGCAGATCAACTGGTCTAAAAAAGGGTGGCTATTCAAAGGCTAGAGTATACAAATGAGTTTTGAGATGGGACTTAAATGTTTCTACTGAGGTAGCATCTCTAACTGTTACCGGGAGGGCATTCCATAGTACTGGAGCCCCAATAGAAAACGCTCTACAGCCCGCAGACTTTTTTTGGGCTCTGGGAATCACTAATAAGCCGGAGTTCTTTGAACGCAGATTTCTTGCCGGGACATATGGTACAATACAATCGGCAAGATAAGCTGGAGCTAGACCGTGTAGTATTTTATACGTAAGTAGTAAAACCTTAAAGTCGCATCTTAAGTGCACAGGAAGCCAGTGCAGGTGAGCCAGTATAGGCGTAATATGATCAAACTTTCTTGTTCTTGTCAAAAGTCTAGCAGCCGCATTTTGTACCAATTGTAGTCTTTTAATGCTAGACATAGGGAGACCCGAAAATAATACGTTACAGTAATCGAGACGAGACGTAACGAACGCATGAATAATGATCTCAGCGTCGCTAGTGGACAAAATGGAACGAATTTTAGCGATATTACGGAGATGAAAGAAGGCCGTTTTAGTAACACTCTTAATGTGTGACTCAAAGGAGAGAGTTGGGTGGAAGATAATACCCAGATTCTTTACTGAGTCGCTTTGTGTAATTGTTTGGTTGTCAAATGTTAAGGTGGTATTATCAAATAAATGTCGGTGTTTAGCAAGACTGATAATCAGCATTTCCGTTTTCTTGGCGTTGAGTTGCAAGAAGTTAGCGGACATCCATTGTTTAATTTCATTAAGACACGCCTCCAGCTGACTACAATCCGGCGTGTTGGTCAGCTTTAGGGGCATGTAGAGTTGGGTGTCATCAGCATAACAATGAAAGCTAACACCGTATTTGCGTATGATGTCGCCTAGCGGCAGCATGTAAATACTAAAGAGTGCAGGGCCAAGAACCGAACCTTGGGGGACTCCGCACGCTACCTTAACATAGTCCGAGGTCACATTGTTATGGGAGACGCACTGCATCCTGTCAGTAAGATAAGAGTTAAACCACGACAAGGCTAAGTCTGACATACCAATACGTGTTTTGATACGCTCTAATAAAATATTATGATCGACGGTATCGAAAGCAGCGCTAAGATCAAGAAGCAGCAACATAGATGACGCATCAGAATCCATCGTTAGCAGTAGATCATTAGTCATTTTTGCGAGGGCTGTCTCCGTAGAGTGATTTGCCCTGAAACCGGATTGAAAAGGTTCACAGAGATTGTTAGACATTAAGTGTTCAATTAGCTGCTGTGCGACAATTTTTTCGAGGATTTTCGAGATAAACGGAAGGTGGGACACCGGCCGGTAGTTTACCATGAGGTCAGGATCGAGGTTAGGTCTTTTGAGCAAAGGATGAATAACCGCTTTTTTGAATGCTAGTGGAACAGTGCCAGAGGAGAGTGATAAGTTTATAATATTTAGCACTGATGGACCTAATAATACAAAAAGCTCCTTAATAAGTTTCCCAGGAAATGGGTCAAGTAAACATGTTGTTTGTTTTGTCCCCTTAACACATCTTAACAATTCCTCTAATGTTATTTCATCAAAGAGAGAGAAACTATTTTGGAGGGCGGTATCCTTCGTAGATACAGTCGTATCTGTGTTAATAGAACCCAGTTGTAGCTGCGATGCATTGTTTTTAATCTCCTTTCTAATGAGTTCAATTTTCTTATTAAAGAAATTCATAAAATCATCTGCTGAGTGGGTGGAGCTAGAAGCTTTTGTTGAAATCAAAGCTGGTTAATATGCTATATGTAAAATATGATCTATTTATTCAACCTTGCAGACGGCATTTAGTTTGTCACGCAAAAGTCCCGAAATTTCTAAAAAAATATAAACGAGAGGATTTTGTCAAGATCTAAGACGGTACATATAGCATAATAGGAAAATAATCAATGTATTAATAAGCCCAGCAGGCCACACTTTAGTTTTGAAGTATTTGGGTTACGGCATAAACAAGTCACAAAAGCTTTTTCAAATTTTTAATAGTACACTTTAGAAGCTTTGTGTGAAATTGAAGAAGGTTGGTATTGCAAAATACAAAAATAAGTTATGTATTTAACCCAGCAGACAACATTTTAAATTGGAAATATTTGCGTTACATCATGAATAAGTCACAAAAGCTCTTTAAAAGCTTGTTGGGAAATTGAAAATTGTAGATATTGCAAAATACAAAAAGAGGTATGTATTCAACCCAGCAGACAACATTTTGGTTTTAGAATATTTGAATTATGTCAAAAAAAAGTCACAAAACATCTTTAAAAATAGATTTTAGAATCTTTTTGTGAATTGAAGATGGTAGGTATTGACAAATACCAAATGTATCTATGTAGTCAACCCAGCTGACGGCACTCGAAATGTCGGTCTTTATAAACTTTTGGTGAAATCTAAAATACTTAATATGATAGAATATAAAAATAATTTACATATTCAAACCAGAAGATGACACTTTGATTTGGGATATTTGAGTTATGTCACACAAAAAAATCAAGAAAGCTCTTGAAAAGTATATTTGAGGAGTATTGGGTGAAATTAAAGCTGGTACATATAGTAGAATACACAAATATGCGTATTCAGCCTAGTAGATGTCATTATGGTCATGATCAAGTCACAAAAGCTCTTTAAAAGTATTTTTAAAGGCTTTTAATACAATTGAAGCTGGTAAATATAGTAGAATATCAATAAATCTATGTGTTTAACCCAGCAAATGGCATTTTGATTGGAATGTTTGAGTTATGTTCAGAAACATTCACAAAGGCAATTTAAAAGTATATTTTAGAAGCTTTTGGTGAAATCTAAGATGGTTGACATGCGAGAATATAATCTATGTATTCAACTCAGCAGACGGCATTGTGGTTTGCAAATGATTTACAAAACTCTTCAAATGTATTACTTAGAAGCTGGTAGGTGTAGAAAGAAAAAATATATATATTGAATGCAGCCGGTGTATAATATGTGAGTTATGTCCCATAATATGTTTAACTAAGTCTTTAGTGTTCTTTACTGCACAGCCTTGAACAGTCACATGACAAAAATAACAATGTTATCTAAGTAAGACACCAGACTATGGTAATGAACCACAAGTGTGGATCCAGCTTTAGACATAAGAACACAATTCTGAACTTCTTATAATTTGACCAGTTCCCAATGGGACCCGGGCCTGACGGGCCGATGGGCGCTATGGGAGCCATGGAGCCGCACCACATGAACGGATCACTTGGTGCGTCAACGTCACTCATTAATTAGCACTAAATGATCCAAGTGTGCTTCATGTCGACTTTGGTGTTATTTGCGTCCGCAGGGTCTGGAGACATGGATGGCTTGCCAAAGGTGGGCTCCCTCTCAATCTCCGCATGGTATTATCTAGAAGTCCTTAGAATCAACAACGCTCATCACTTGTCCTCCCTCCATCCAGAGTTCTCCTAATAACATGGGGGGTATGAGCAACCCGCCCGGAACGCCGCGAGACGACGGCGAAATGGGCGGCAACTTCTTGAACCCATTCCAAAGTGAAAGTGTAAGTAGAGCGAGTGAATGACGCCTCACGAGCCCTCATGGTTCACCTTGACGCCCCGACATACCAGTGGAGGAATGCAAGCAGATTAAAACATTTTTTTCATCTACATATTTACACTTTCGGGTAAACAGTGGAACCTCCAATACCCGACAAGATCTATTTGTTGCATTCATAAGCCATTTTCCCGTTGGAAATAATACACCTGAACGCGCTTATGTTGACATAACGTGCGAGACCCACAGGGGTCATTTCTATAAAAGCTGGGTCTGCTTATGTTGATATGTAGTGTCGTATTGCTAACTTTATCATATCAATCAATCAATCAATCAATCTTTATTTATATAGCCCTAAATCACAAGTGTCTCAAAGGGCTGCACAAGCCACAACGACATCCTCGGTACAAAGCCCACATAAGGGCAAGGAAAAACTCACCCCAGTGGGACGTCGATGTGAATGACTATGAGAAACCTTGGAGAGGACCACATATGTGGGTAATTCCCCCCTCTAGGGGAGACCGAAAGCAATGGATGTCGAGTGGGTCTGACATAATATTGTGAGAGTCCAGTCCATAGTGGATCCAACATAATAGTAAGAGTCCAGTCCATAGTGGGGCCAGCAGGACACCATCCCGAGCGGAGACGGGTCAGCAGCGCAGAGATGTTCCCAGCCGATGCACAGGCGAGCGGTCCACCCCGGGTCCCGACTCTGGACAGCCAGCACTTCATCCATGGCCACCGGACCTGTGCCCCCCCCCCCCCCCCCCCCCCTCAAGGAAAAGGGGAGCAGAGGAGAAAAGAAAAGAAACGGCAGATCAACTGGTCTAACAGGGGGGCTATTTAAATAATAACATAACCACTGTCACCGAATTAAAATGTGCACACTGTTCTGTGCAAAGTAAGCTTCAAAATAAAAGCATGACAGTACTATTAACCTGGATGATACCACAGCAACTAACCCAATTATGCAATGCAGCAAAAAGTAAACATGGTGGGTTATTACTAGGAGCTAACAGCTACACCGCAGCCAAGCACATAGTAGCACACAAGCTAGACATGCGTAACACGTATCCTTAATTCAACAATATTGCAGTCTAAAACGGCACATTTGTCAATATAAATAAGTATCAAATAATTATAGTTGCATATTCCTTACACATACAGAGTCTGCAAAGCATCAAGTAACAAAAGTGTCCGCATCATTCGACTTACTGTACCATTAGCATAATTTAATGAATTATTGTGGGCACTGAGTGTCGCAGAAAAAAAAACATTACTTCAACTTAAAGACAGCATAAGTCCATGCTAGGTGATTAATGATAAGTTGGTTAATGTGATGAGAATCAGCACCTCCAAGTCCGAGTCCATGGTTCTCGCCCGGAAAAGGGTGGAGTGCCATCTCCGGGTTGGGGAGGAGATCTTGCCCCAAGTGGAGGAGTTCAAGTACCTCGGAGTCTTGTTCACGAGTGAGGGAAGAGTGAATCGTGAGATCGACAGGCGGATCGGTGCGGCGTCTTCAGTAATGCGGACGCTGTATCGGTCCGTTGTGGTGAAGAAGGAGCTGAGCCGGAAGGCAAAGCTCTCAATTTACCGGTCGATCTACGTTCCCATCCTCACCTATGGTCATGAGCTTTGGGTTATGACCGAAAGGACAAGATCACGGGTACAAGCGGCTGAAATGAGTTTCCTCCGCCGGGTGGCGGGGCTCTCCCTTAGAGATAGAGTGAGAAGCTCTGTCATCCGGGGGGAGCTCAAAGTAAAGCCGCTGCTCCTCCACATCGAGAGGAGCCAGATGAGGTGGTTCGGGCATCTGGTCAGGATGCCACCCGAACGCCTCCCTAGGGAGGTGTTTAGGGCACGTCCGACCGGTAGGAGGCCGCGGGGAAGACCCAGGACACGTTGGGAAGACTATGTCTCCCGGCTGGCCTGGGAACGCCTCGGGGTCCCACAGGAAGAGCTGGACGAAGTGGCTGGGGAGAGGGAAGTCTGGGCTTCCCTGCTTAGGCTGCTGCCCCCGCGACCCGACCTCGGATAAGCGGAAGAAGATGGATGGATGGATGGATGGTTAATGTTTTTCATACCTGTCATTGTTGCCTGACTAATTTCATTTGCTGAAACCTTTTCTAAAATCCAACAGTATAAGATAATAGAATATGTACTATGATTCCTGCTAAAATCGTATTGGATTCTGCCAATAATCAAGGCCTCAGTATCCGTATTGTGTCGAAATTCAAAAATGTTGTAACAAAAATGTCGATAAACGCTTTTGTCAACATGAGTAAACATAGAAATATTAAGTCACAGGTCAAACTGTGGCCCTCGTGCAAACTTTATTACAGAGATCTTGCAAACTTTCACACCATTCCACTTCCATTCTATGCTGTCATATACGCGTAAAGAGAAGTGAACCACAGCTGATAATGTAAAAATATATTTTATAATTGTAACAAAAATCCAAATAATACCGTAGTCCTTCATTTTAAGGACAAAGTTGGGATGCTCTGCATAATGAGTCGTGTCGCAAATGCGCCTCAACCGCTTTGCATTTTTCCAACCTTCCTACAGGCTTAAAAAGAAGTTAACCACAGCTTAAAATATAAACACTTTTTTAAAAACTCGACAACCTTTTAGGACAAAGACGTAACCTTTGCAATTTTTAAACATTCCCGATTGTCACAGGAGTGTAAAAATAAGTTAGGCACATGAAAAAGACTGAGTTCGCTTACTTCACGTCACTTCCTGTGTATATTCTGCTTAGTCTTTTGGAATAGGTGTCACTCAAAAGCCAAATAAAAAGCGTAAAACACCATTGAACTAAGATATTTGATAAGAGCTTTGCATCATTTTAGTGTTGGAGTTCTTACAATTTCAGGGGTATTTTACTTCAGTGGTTCCACTGTAATTGACTTTTTTGGGCCATTTTTAACATAGTTTAAATCCCTTTTAGATGATTTTGAGGGTCTAGTTTGACTATAATTGATCAGATTTTAAACTAAAAGCAGCATTTGAAAGCTTTTTTTTTTAAATCTTCTGCTTGCATTGTGGCCACTTACTAATCATTGATAAATTCATTATGTCCCTCTGTAACAGTGATGTGTGTTGATGACCTGTGTGAAACACAAAACACCTCAGCAACCATATTATTATTATTATTATTGTAATTATTATTAAATGAATGCCAAACTGGAGGGAGACTTGGTCCGTGAAGGTCCACCATCAGGGGAGAGTGGCTGCTATTCAGTGACCTTACTGTATTCAAATTGCAGAATTTGGCCTGAAAAGTCTAATCCTGATTGAAGCAATCAGATACAGCAGGAAAAAAATTAATGGAAAAATGGTCAAAACTATTTTTCCTAGTAGCTGTTTGCAAATTATGACCATTTTTTTAATATCTACACCCAGCCTTAACCAGGATTGATTCTTCATTAAAGGTCCCATATTATACTGAAAACAATATTTTACCGTATTTTTCGGATTTTAAGGCGCAATGTCGATAAAATGGTCTATTCAGGTCTATTTTCATACAAAAGGCGCACAGGATTATAAAGCTAATTAAAAGGGTCGTAGTGTGATTTATTTTTTTATAAATGATAATAAATATTTTCTACATTTACAACACTTCCTTGTGGCATACATGTAATGGTGGTTCTTTGCAAATTTTGCATAGATTATGTTCTTCAGACCGTTTTCAAGCCGCTTTGTGGGCGCTCTTATTTACGTGCCTCCACTTCGACAGTGTCTTATCCCCGTCATCTTTTTTCGTACCCGTAGTTTTCAGCGCTTCCATAGCGAGTCTACTGACAGATATAAGTTAGAACTGTACGCTACTTTGTATTAGAAATGGCAACAGCGGAGGACGAGAAAAAGAAGGAGCTTATTGACTACGGCAGCGACGACAATGGCAGACGCATGCACATTTTTATGACTTACGCAGACCCCCAAATACACATCAGCAGGTACCAATACCGTATTTTTCGGACTATATGTCGCAGTTTTTTTCATAGTTTGGCCGGTGGTGCGACTTATACTCAGGAGCGACTTATGTGTGAAATTATTAACACGTTACCGTAAAATATCAAATAATATTATTGAGTTCATTCACGTAAGAGACTAGACGTATAAGATTTCATGGGATTTAGCGATTAGGAGTGACAGATTGTTTGGTAAACGTATAGCATGTTCTATATGTTATAGTTATTTGAATGACTCTTACCATAATATGTTACGTTAACATACCAGTTGGTTATTTATGCCTCATATAACGTACACTTATTCAGCCTGTTGTTCACTATTCTTTATTTATTTTAAATTGCCTTTCAAATGTCTATTCTTGGTGTTGGCTTTTATCAAATAAATTTCCCCAAAAAATGCGACTTATACTCCAGTGTGACTTATATAAGTTTTTTCCCTTCTTTATTATGCATTTTCGGCTGGAGCGACTTATACTCCGAAAAATACGGTAGCTAGGAAAAGTTGGTTTTGCATAATAGGTCAAAACAAAGCGCTCGATAATGTCTCCTAATAGGTGCCATTTTGAGGTCCTTATGCACACACCATAATAATACTCGTATGTTGAAGCACAGTACGTCTGACTACAGTAACCGTAATGCTACGACAATCCATCAAGCGGTACGGCTTTTTAGCTTATCAAAGTCGTACTAAAACATTTTGACAGATTTTTGAGCGCCGTGTGTAATGTCTTGGCTAGGGTGTGCCAAATTTAGAGAAAACCTCACAATAATGTCTGATTGAATGCTAAAAACGTTATGACAGACCACCTGAAAAAAACAGAATGGAATTTTTATTTATTTTACTGAATAACATGCCCAGAATATACATGAAAATAAAGAATGTGGGATTTTTAAAATATTAACTATGAACGGTAAAACACTGAATATTGACAACATATGAATGTCTCAATCGACATATTTTACAATCAAGCGAAACGCAACAACAATGCAACAAACACAGCGAAATATGAACGCGAAGGGTAAAAAAAACCCCACAGACAATCTGATATATCACTAAGCTTTACAACTTTGTTGTAAAAATCTCCTTCCACGTCTGTCCCTGACACCCACATTTCAGGCTCGCTCTGGAAACACTCTGTGGAAACTCTCCCCACCCACACTGCTTGGTACCTCGTCTGAGCTGCTGTGACGTAGATCACCATAGTAACTAATTAGATGACCATAGTAACTAATTAGATGACCATAGTAACTAGTATATCATGCAAAAGCACAGATTCCAACCATTGAAATACTTTGTATAGTTCAAGACTTATTACGGCCATTAGAAAACATGACTGCACATCATAATGGTGGCTACACTTTCCATCTTAAAGATCTAAAAAAATTATTTAGGATTGTCCAATGGGCCAGATTAATTTTCCGAGGTCTGCTATAGAGTAGCAGTGCTGGGTCAGAGCGCCCCCTGGTGTTTAAATGTTGCACACCCACTCATCTGTGCCCTCCTCCCCCTTTCCCTTTCTCTCTCTTTTCAGTATTCTCCCAACATGACGATGAGTGTGTGATTTTATTTTTCCTCTTTTTTTTTTTGTATTTTTGTTTATCTTCCACTCCTATTTCGTACCCATTTTTTTTAATTTTGGGATTCCTCCGCAATCCTTACCTCGCCTCGGATCGCGCCACCTCCACCTTCACCTCCCCCCCATTCCTCCTCGCACACGACCTCCGCTCCCATCTGGGGGTGTCCATCCCCTCCCCCCCCTGCCGTTACCCCCCACCCTCCTCCACCTCCCCCACCTCCACTTGGGTGAACTGTGCGGCCCCACGCAGCCCTCCGGAGCAGCCCTGGAGCACGCTGGGACTCTAATCAAGACGGGCCCTCCGGGAGCGTGCAAGATGGCCACCGGCCCGAGCAGGAAGCTGTCACAGAGCAACAGGAAGAGCCTCTTCTCGGACCCGGGCCCGAGCCTCCCCGGCTTCCTGTCCGCTTCTAGACAATGAGGACACACTGGAGGGTCGAGGAAGGAGACTGAACCAGGACACAATGTTGGCTCTCTTCTGGAAACTTCATCAGATTTGAGTTTTTTTTTTTTTTCAAGTTTCGAAACGTGCTGTTGCGAACGGATCGAACGGACGTGACCTCCCCCCCGACCCTTGACATTATTCTCTGTTTGTGTACATTTTCAACAGAGGTGTTGTGATAATCCGTGAATTTTACGATTTTTGTTCCCCCCCTATTTTATGTATGTGTTGTATCATTGCTGTTTTTATTTTAATATTGTATTATTGTTATTAATTATATTGCTATGGTAATTTTTAAAGATTAGGATCAAATTATTAGTTGTTTTTTTTGTTTTGTTTTTTTTACTTTGAAGGCGAATGGAAAAACATGTATCTCCAAGTTAGTTTTTTTTCTTTGTATTCCAAAGATTTTTGGGGGGGAGATAGGTGATAAACATTAATACCCACCAAA
The DNA here is from genome assembly GCF_033978685.3 of Nerophis lumbriciformis. NCBI lineage: Eukaryota > Metazoa > Chordata > Actinopteri > Syngnathiformes > Syngnathidae > Nerophis > Nerophis lumbriciformis. The sequence continues at coordinate 1,635,937 of NC_084555.2, forward strand.
AATAAGGATAAAAATACAATTTTGATTTTTTGCATCATCTTTTTCTGTTTATTTTAATTTTTAAATACTTAATTGACCGTAAATGTTTTGGGGTATTGAAAGAAAATGTAGTGATGCATGTTTTTCACTAGTCAGGGTCAACAAATCCAACTTTAGTGATGTGACCGCACTGCCCCCTACCGGTAAGACTACAGTATATCACTTGCTAATGAAAACTCTCTAAATTGCGTTTTTGAATTACAAAACGCTCCTTTAATTGTTTTTCTTCTTTTTGGATACAGAAAATTACTTCAAAAATTGGACAAAAACACCCTTTTTTTTAACTTTTTGAGGGGATTTAAGGAAAATATGGAGATCCATGCTTTATTATAGTTGACGATCACAATTGTGTGTGCACAAATCTAAACTTAAATGATGTGACGTCACTTCCCCCCTGCAGCTAAGACTACAATATATCCACCAATTTTTGACCCTCTATTTTAGATAAACATAAAACTACACTAAAATGTGTATAAAAACACACTTGTTTGGAAGATTGGTGTACATTTTTGCATAACATTACATGATAATGAAAACATGTATCTCCAAATTGTGTTTTTGTTTTGTTTTCATTTAAAACTATTTGTTTTGGTGCAAAAAAATACTAAATGTATTTTTTAAACAAACAACCTTTCTGTAAAAAAAATGGAGATCCATGTTTTCACTAGTCAGCAGCAACAATTTTGTGCGCACAAATCCAATCTTTAATGATGTGACGTCACTGCCCCCTCCTGGTCAGACTGCAGTATATCACTTACTAATGAAAACATGTCTCTCCAAACTTTCACTTTTGAATTCAAAAACCCCCCTTTAATTTCTTCTTCTTTTTGGATACAGAAAATTACTACAAACATTTGGACAAAAACAATATATATGTTGTTGTTTTTTTAACTTTTTGAGGGGATTTAAGCAAAATATGGAGATCCATGCTTTATTATAGTCGATCATAGTTGTGTGTGCACAAAGCTAGACTTTAATGATGTGACGTCACTGCTGCTAAAACGACAATATATCCACCGATTGGCCTATTTTTGACCCTCTATTTTGGATAAACATAAAACTACACTAAAATGTGTATAAAAACACACTTCTTTGGAAGATTGTTGTACATTTTTGCATAACATTACTTGATAGTGAAAACATGTATCTCCAAATTGTTTTTTTTGAAAACACTGTTTTGGTGCAAAAAATACTCAAAAACGTTGTATAAAAATAACATTCTGTACTTTTTTGGCGGGATCCATGTTTTCACTAGTCAGCAGCAACAATTTTGGGCGCACAAATGCAAACTTTAATGATGTGACGTCACTGCCCTCTCCTGGTCAGACTGCAGTATATCACTTACTAATGAAAACGTGTCTCCGAACTTTTATTTTTCTTCCTTTTGGATACAGAAAAAGACTGCAAAAATACTATTTTCCGTACTTTCTGATCATAATTATGTGTGTACAAATCTAAACTTTAATGATGTGACGTCACTGCCCTTTGCTGCTAAGACCAATTGGCCTATTTTTGACCCTCTTTTTTTTTTTTTAGATAAACATAAAACTACACCAGAATTTGGATTAAAACACAATTGTTTGGAAGATTTTTGTACATTTTTGCATTGCATTACTAGATAAAGAAAACATGTATCTCCAAATTGTGTTTTATTTAAAAACGCTCATGATTTATTTATTTATTTTTTGGGGAGGGTCCAAAAATACTCCCAAATTTTGTACAAAAAAACTAATTTTTTTTGGCGAGATTATGACAACATTTGGAGATGCATGCTTTTCACTAGTCATGTGCGCACAAATGTCCAAGTGATAGAAATGGATGGATGGAAATCCAAACTTTAATATGACCTCAATAGTAAAACTGGTTTTGTTGTTGTTGCATAGCATCAAATACTATTGAAAACACGTATCTCCAAATTAGGGTGTTTTTTAACGCTGTCATTTTCTTTATTTTTCTTTGTCGAAAACATTTGATTCAAATCGACATGTTCTTTGATGTTTGGAAGATTAAAAAAGTGGAAATACATGCTTTTCACTAGTCAGTGACGTCACTCCCCCCTGCTGGTAAAACCACAATATATCCAGCCTCAGGCCTTTTTCTTTTTTACACTAAATATTTATTTTGTACGGAGCCCCTAAAGGGACATGGAGGAAATTAGTTTTTTTTATAATTTTTTATTTATTTATTTATATTTTTTAGACATGTATCTCGTGTCTAAAAATATATAATAAATTTTATAAATTATAAAAAACAAAAAATTTTATAATTTTTTTTTTTAGACATGTATCTTGTGCGCTTAACTTTTTATAAAGTTATAAAAAAAAATGTTTCTAATTTTGAATGTTTTTATTTTTTTAGACATGTATCTCGTGCGCACGAGATACATGTCTAAAAAAAATAAAAACATTCAAAATTAGAAACATTTTTTCCCCCCATGTCCCTTTAGAGGCTCCGTAATTTTGCATATAATCCCTTGCTAATAAAACATGTATCTCCAAAATCCTTTTTTTTTTTTTTTTTTTTAAATCTTTATTTTTGGGGCTGTACAAAAATACTAACAAAAAAAAAGAATAAAAACATGTTTGTAAAAAAAAATAAAAATAAAAATAAAAATGTGGAGATACATGCTTTTCACGAGTGCACACAAAACGAAACTTTAATGATGTGACTTCACTGCCCCCTGCTGGTGAGACTACAGTACATCCATCCGTTGGGATTTCTTTTTTTTTTTTTTTTGACACTTAACCCTAATCAAAACCTGGAAGAAATGCACAGTTTTATTTATTCATGGACTTTTTTTTTTTTTTTTTTTCATTTTGTTGATTGTTTTGATTTGGAGAGTATTATTCTTGTAGTAGCGAAAGTGTGTAAATATGCAGACGCAGTCAGCACTCATGCGTGTCATCCCCACTCATGTCGTCACTCATGCTGCTCGCACCACTTCCGGTCGTTTTCTTTCTAGTCGTCCACCGGTGCATTTTTCCCGTTAATCCATGGGGGGTCCTGGTGGTAGCAGCATCCTTTTTTTGTCTCAGTTTGAATTGAAGCGGCCATTAAACTAACTTTTTTTTTTCCCCTCATTGTTTTTGTAAATACTGTAAAATGCATTTTGATATCATTGACATGTTTTGATATTTCCAAAGCCAGTTGGAACAGGAACCCACTTATTGTTCTTTAAGAGGGGAACTTTTAATGAACTTTTCATGTTCTCTTACAACACATTTCAAAGGCGCACTCACACTGGACCGTGTCACTTTGTGACACAACTTTTTGGACTTTTGTTTATTCCCGGCGCTTTTGTTGACGTTGACTCGGTGGCTTACTTTGAGGCAGCGGGAGAGATCCGATTATATTGTCTGCGTTGACTTTGTAAATGATTTTGAGTCATTTTCTTTGTTTTTACTACGGACGGTGGAGTTTATCGAAAAATATCGCGTCGATCGTACAAAAGCATCTGCTTTACCATGTGGATTATTTTGAGTCATTCTCTTTATTTTTTACTACAGACAGTGGAGTTTTATCGAAAATATCACGTTAAACGTGCACGCCCTGTTTGTGACAAAAGCATCACTTGCTTTACCATGTGGATTATTTTGAGTCACTCTCTTTATTTTTTACTACGGACGGAGTTTATCGAAAATATTGCATTGATCGTACACGCCCTTTGTGTGACAAAAGCATCTGCTTTACTATGTGGATTATTTTGAGTCATTCTCTTTATTTTTTACTACGGACAGTGGAGTTGTATCGAAAATATCGCGTCGATCGTACACGCCCTGTTTGTGACAAACGCATCACCTGCTTTACCATGTGGATTATTTTGAGTCATTCTCTTTATTTTTTACTACGGACGGAGTTTATCGAAAATATGGCATTGATCGTACACGCCCTTTGTGTGACAAAAGCATCTGCTTTACCATGTGGATTATTTTGAGTCATTCTCTTTATTTTTTACTACGGACAGTGGAGTTTTATCGAAAATATCACGTTAAACGTGCACGCCCTGTTTGTGACAAAAGCATCACTTGCTTTACCATGTGGATTATTTTGAGTCACTCTCTTTATTTTTTACTACGGACGGAGTTTATCGAAAATATTGCATTGATCGTACACGCCCTTTGTGTGACAAAAGCATCTGCTTTACCATGTGGATTATTTTGAGTCATTCTCTTTATTTTTTACTACGGACGGTGGAGTTGTATCGAAAATATCGCGTCGATCGTACACGCCCTGTTTGTGACAAACGCATCACCTGCTTTACCATGTGGATTATTTTGAGTCATTCTCTTTATTTTTTACTACGGACGGTGGAGTTGTATCGAAAATATCGCGTCGATCGTACACGCTCTGTTTGTGACAAACGCATCACCTGCTTTACCATGTGGATTATTTTGAGTCATTCTCTTTATTTTTTACTACGGACGGAGTTTATCGAAAATATGGCATTGATCGTACACGCCCTTTGTGTGACAAAAGCATCTGCTTTACCATGTGGATTATTTTGAGTCATTCTCTTTATTTTTTACTACGGACAGTGGAGTTTTATCGAAAATATCACGTTAAACGTGCACGCCCTGTTTGTGACAAAAGCATCACTTGCTTTACCATGTGGATTATTTTGAGTCACTCTCTTTATTTTTTACTACGGACGGAGTTTATCGAAAAATATCGCGTCGATCGTACACGCCCTGTGTGTGACAAAAGCATCTGCTTTACCATGTGGATTATTTTGAGTCATTCTCTTTATTTTTTTACTACGGACAGTGGAGTTTTATCGAAAATATCACGTTAAACGTGCACGCCCTGTTTGTGACAAAAGCATCACTTGCTTTACCATGTGGATTATTTTGAGTCACTCTCTTTATTTTTTACTACGGACGGAGTTTATCGAAAATATGGCATTGATCGTACACGCCCTTTGTGTGACAAAAGCATCTGCTTTACCATATGGATTATTTTGAGTCATTCTCTTTATTTTTTACTACGGACGGTGGAGTTGTATCGAAAATATCGCGTCGATCGTACACGCCCTGTTTGTGACAAACGCATCACCTGCTTTACCATGTGGATTATTTTGAGTCACTCTCTTTATTTTTTACTACGGACGGAGTTTATCGAAAATATGGCATTGATCGTACACGCCCTTTGTGTGACAAAAGCATCTGCTTTACCATGTGGATTATTGTGAGTCATTCTCTTTATTTTTTACTACAAACGGAGTTTATCGATAATATCACGTTGATCGTACACGCCCTTTGTGTGACAAAAGCATCTGCTTTATACCATGTGGATTATTTTGAGTCATTCTCTTTATTTTTTACTACGGACGATGGAGTTTATGGAAAATATCACGTTGATCGTACACGCCCTGTGCTGTGACAAAAGCATCATCTGCTTTACCATGTGGATTATTTTGAGTCATTCTCTTTGTTTTATTAGGGACAGTGGTTAAAGTTAAAGTGCCACTGATAGTCACACACACACTAGATGTGGTAAAATTACCCTCTGCATTTGACCCATCCCCTTGTTCCACCCCCTGGGAGGTGAGGGGAGCAGTGAGCAGCAGCGGTGGCCGCGCTCGGGAATCATTTTGGTGATTTAACCCCCAATTCAAACCCTTGATGCTGAGTGCCAAGCAGGGAGGTAATAAGTTCCACTTTTACAGTCTTTGGTATGACTCGCCGGGGTTTGAATCTATCTCAGGGCGGAGACTCTAACCACAAGGCCACTGAGTCGGTAACTTGGTATTTATCGGTTAGACCATCTTGAGATAGGTTAGTTTTATCCTACTGATGATGTGTTGTTGCAATGGTCATTCTTCAGAGTTCCTTATGGTTCTGGATGCTGTGGGGCGGTCTTGGTTGACACGACTCTGCGACATCGTGTGGACATCTGGGGCGGTGCCTCTGGATTGGCAGACCTGGGTGGTGGTTCCTGTCTTTAAGAAGGGGAACCTGAGGGTGTGTTCCAACTTTCTTTGGATCGCACTCCTCAGCCTTCCTGGTAAGGTGTACTAGAGAGGAGGCTACGCTGGATAGTCGAACCTCGGATTCAAGAGGAGCATTGTGGTTTTCGTCTGGTCGTGGAACTGTGGACCAGCTCTGTACGCTCTGCGGGGTCCTTGAGGGTGCATGGGAGTTTGCCCAACCAGTCTACATGTGTTCTGTGGACTTGGAGAAGGCATTTGACCGCTGCTCAGAGAGTATGGGGTATCAGACTGTCCGATCGAGGCGGTCCGCTCCCTGTATGATCAGTGTCAGAGCTTGGTCCGCATTGCCGGCAGTAAGTCGGACCCTTTCCAGTGAGGGTTGGACTCCGCCAAGGCTGCCCTTTGTCACCGATTCTGTTTACAATATTTATGTACAGAATTTCTAGGCGCAGTCAGAGCGTTGAGGGGATCCGGTTTGGTGGCTGCAGGATTAGGTCTCTGCTTTTTGCGGATGATGTGGTCCTGATGGCTTCATCTGGCCAGGATCTTCAGCTCTCACTGGATCGGTTCGCAGCCGAGTGTGAAGCGACTGGGATGAGAATCAGCTCCTCCAAGTTCGAGTCCATGGTTCTCGCCCGGAAAAGGGTGGAGTGCCATCTCCGGGTTGGGGAGGAGACCTCGCCCCAAGTGGAGGAGTTCAAGTACCTCAGAGTCTTGTTCACGAGTGAGGGAAGAGTGGATCGTGAGATCAACAGGCCGATCGGTGCGGCGTCTGTAGTGATGTGAACCCTGTATCGGTCCATCGTGGTGAAAAAAGAGCTGAGCCGGAAGGCAAAGCTCTCAATTCACGGGTCGATCTACATTCCCATCCTCACCTATGGTCATGAGCTTTGGGTTATGACTGAAAGGACAAGATCTCGGGTACAAGAGACCGAAATGAGTTTCCTCCTCCGGGGCTCTCTATTAGAGATAGGGTGAGAAGCTCTGTCATCCGGGAGGAGCTCAAAGTAAAGCTGCTTCTCCTCCACATCGAGAGGAGCCAGATGAGATGGTTCGGGCATCTGGTCCGGATGCCAACCAGACCCCTCCCTGGGGAGGTGTTTAGGGCACTTCCAACCGGTAGGAGGCCACCGGCAAGACCCAGGACACGTTGGGAAGACTATGTCTCCCGGCTGGCCTGGGAAAGCCTCGTGATCCTTCGGGAGGAACTAGACAAAGTAGGTGGGGAAAGAGAAGTCTGGGTTTCTCTGCTTAGGCTGCTGCCCCCGCGACCCGACCTCGGATAAGCGGAAGAAGATGGATGGCATTTATCGTTATTGATAACTGTCAGGAAAAGCTATCACGTTGATTACATGTCTTACATCATCTGCTTCAACCTTGGGGATTATGTTGAGTCATTCTGTCCATCTAAATGACAGGAGGGAAAAGATTCATATGGCCCCTTTCTTGGGTGGATCTCACGTGAGAGGAAGAGGGTGTTAATCATTTTTGCAATGCAGTCTGCTGAAAATGATGGAAATCGCCACTCTACGTAGCAACTGACGCTTAAACACTCTTTAAACAAATTTTAAGAAACTCTACACTGGCACGCCTCATATTCGTCACTTTTCATGTGTTAGGTAAATTTTGACGAATGTGGTCGTATGAGTCCTCTTCCTACCGTACATTTACCGTTATTGATAACTGGCAGGAGAGGCTATCACTATAAGCGCGTATTAGGCGCTTTACCCTTGTGGATTATTTTGAGTCATTCTGCTCAGGTATTTATCGAAGATATCCCATTGATTACACACGTAATCTTGTGCGTAACGAGCGCATCATTGGCTTTAACCGTGTGGATTATTTTGAGTCATTCTGTTTATTTTAACTGCACGTGGTTGCATTTGTCGTTATTGATAACTGGCAGGAGAAGCTATCACCTGGATCGTACACATCTAGTGCGTCAGAAAGGCTTTACCTTGTGGATTATTTGGAGTCATTCTGTTCATTTCTAGCCGGCTATCACCAGTAACTGGCGGGAGGAGTGATGATACCCTGCAGTGGATGTTTGTGTTTTGCATAACAGGTTCTACCTTTTTCTCAGATGTCTATCTCTGAAAAAGAAACAGACCCAATTTACGTTTTGATTTAGTGGATTATTTGAAATAGTTCTGCTTATTTTTTTTATTATGGAAGGCAGGGTTCATAATCATGAATAACCAGCAAGAGAAGCAGTCACAGTAATGACATGACTTGCCGACGTCGCACACTTAATTTTTGTATTTTTTTTTTAACTCGTTAATTTTACCATAACAAACTTGCAGCTCAGTCACCAGAATTTTACTGTCAAAATTACAGCAATTTTTTTTAATTATTATTTTTTTTTTACAGTGCATTACTGTAAATAGACAAGCAGTGCCACTGTTATTTTTACAGTAACATTCTGGCGACTGAGCTGCAATTTCTTTCTTTTTTTACATTTTTTTTACCATAAAATCTACCGTTCTTGTTTTTACAGTGTATTACTGTAAACGGAAAAACTTATTTTTGAAAGGAAAATTCTTGCAGCTGTTGACCGTAAAATCTATAATGTTTTTTTCCCCCCAGCGCTTTACTGTAAAGGGAAAACCGTACCACTGTTGTTTTTTTTTACAGTAAAATATCCCACCCTTAAATTTAAGGTACTGTAGTAACAATACTTTTACTGTGTTTTTAGGGTAAAGTTCTGGCAACTGAGCTGCCGTTTATTAAAAAAGAAATCTACAAATATTTATTTTTACAGTGCATTACTGTAAATTGACAGTAATTCCAACAACTGAGCAGTTAATTGTTTTTTACTGTAAATTTACTTGAAATGGGAATGGTACCACTTTTATTTATACAGTGAAATACTAGCTGCTGAGTCGTCAGAATATTACCATAAAATATACTTTAAATGGAAAAAAGCTATGAATTTTTACGTGTTTTAGTTGTCAGGAGTGACCAACTTTTCCTAGTGTGAGTGCGCCGTTCGTATAAGCTCTTATTTGAATAAGTGCTAAATTGAGGTTAAAACTTAGCGTATTGGAAATGTAAATTGCGACAGAAGTTGTCGACACATGTCCTTTCTTTTTCTTACCTTATGGAGGGTTTCTCTTTAAATCCATTTTCATTTGATTTGGTTTTGAAAACTGTCAAAAACTGCAATCCAACTTGTCTGTCTTTTATTTTCTTACTGTCCTGTAAGAAGACGTCACAGCATCGAGGATCTTTTCTGTATTTCTATTGTGCTGATTGTAAAATATTGTACCATTTAAAAACAAAAAGGGGGGGGGGGGGGGGGGGGTGACATGTTCAGTTCCTCTGATTTTATTTTTTATGATGTCCTTGATGACAAGGCAGTATTGATTATATTCAATTGCTTTGGATCATGTTAGGGTAGTTTTTCCCCCCCATCCTTAAATGTCTCGTGTAGTTTCAAAAAACAAAAAGGTTAAAAAATATTCTATGTATGTTTCTTTATATTGTAAAGTTTCTTTAGATGAAAAAATGTTATTTGGGGGGGAACTGCATTGATAATTAATAAATGTATATATTTTTTTGTTTTTTAATTTTATTTTGAAGTTGTGGTTTTTTGCTTGTGTCCCCCCTTGTTGTAGATACATATTCAAACAAATAAAATGACTTCACTCCTTTTGCCATGAGCTCGTTTTCAACAATCTTTTTACAATATTATCTAGAAAAAAAAGAAAATAACTTTTTCAACTGAACTTGTTTCATGATTTTGCTAGTGTTTGAATGTTTGTTTTTTGAAATGTAATTTCTTTCAAATACCTATAAAGTATGATTCTAAAACTATGATTTTTTAAAAACTAAATTATAGTACAATTACCATAAGTTATACTAATTACTATTAGTATATTATATAAAAAACAACAACCAAATAGACATTTAAAAAATTCTAAATAAACAATTATAAACACAATTTTAAAAAGTATTTTGTAGTATCCTATACTTGTGAATGAAGGAAAATATCAGGCAAATATATTTTGAACAAATATTTGATTGTGTATATAAATACAAAGTAAAATATCAGATTTTTTTTTACACTATTTAGATTTTTTTCAATGTACATTATATTTGACTAAATACAGGTAAGTTGGAGGACTAATCTAAGGGACATGTATTTTGTCATGGCTGAAGAAGAAGAAAAAATACATATTTAGACACATTTGAGAGAATTATACTTTTTATTATCATTTATTTTATTATATGCATATTTTAGACAATTATAATGAATTATGTTTTAATTTATAATATATATACATATGTAATTTTTTGGATGATTATATTTATTATTTTTATGTGTATATATAATTTAGACAATTATATTTAAATATTTTAAGTATTAGAAGTATAAGTATTTTATAAGCAAATGTTTTGTGTAAAATGTAATATTCGTTTTAACATAAATATTGTTATCTAAAGTATTTGTATTTATAATATATATTAAAAAAAAGTTTAAAAACACTAATTTTATTATAAATATTTCAGACAATTGCATTTTAGACTACAAAGATAATTATCTTTATTGTTACTACTATTTAAATTTTGTATAATTACATTTAGAATGCAAAGGAATTGGATCGGACACGGCGTGAAGGTAAAGACATTTTTAATTATGACTATAAAAAGAACAAACGAAAGGCGCGCACACGGCGGAGACTCAAACTTAGCGAATGAAAACAAAACTAACACTAAGACAGAAACTATGGACATGACATGAAACAAAACCAAAACTTACGTGGCATGGCATGAAACAAACAATCGCATGAAAACAAGTTAGCACAGAGCATGGTATGGAATAGCAGAGGTAATGTCGCCAGCCCGATTGCCTGGCTTAAATAATAAAGTCTTGATTAACACCAGGTGCGTGAGTCCAACACATGAAACAGGTGAAATTAATGGTTGTCATGGTGACAAAGCAAGGGAGTGAAAACAGGAACTAAAAGAGTCCACAAACCAACGGAACATAACCAAACAAAACATGATCAAAAGACATGACAACCACAGCTATCAATTATAGTCAGGAGCGCCTTGCACGGAGGCTCTAACATGGTACTCTTATGGATATTAAATCCCCCCATTATAATTATATTATCTGCGTGCGTCACTAAATCAGCGACAAACTCTGAAAATTCACTGATAAAGTCCGAATAGAGCCCAGGGGGGCGATGGATAACAGCCAGATGGCGAGATAGCGGTGTGACAGACCTCATAGTAAGCACCTCAAATGATTTATATTCATTACTTAGATTAGGGCTAAGGTTAAGGTTTTCATTGGATATTTAGTGTGACCCCTCAATCCCTTTTAAGGGGACGAGCATAATGTGCACTGTATAGTTAAAGCGGAAAAAACCTCTTCTGGTTTTAGCCAAGTTTCACTAAGATCAATGACATTAAGATTGTTGTCTCTATAATGACCTCAATAACTAATAACTTTTTGGGAGACAATGATCTGATGTTTAAAAAGCCTATATTATAGGTAGTGGACTGTTTTGAGGAATTTTTGTTCATGGTATCCATAATACTGATATTAATAACGTTACGTTTATTTTGTTTATTGCACCTTAAATAA
>NC_084555.2:1652500-1682500 GCF_033978685.3 Nerophis lumbriciformis
TTGTTGTGAGTTTATGCACTGTGTTGGTTTTGATCTTTGAACAAGGTGATGTTCATGCATGGTTCATTTTGTGCACCAGTAAAAAAACATGGTAACACTTTAGTATGGGGGAACATATTCACCATTAATTAGTTGCTTATTAGCATGCAAATTAATAACATATTTGCTCTTAACTAATCATTATTAAGTACTTATTAATGCCTTATTCGGCATGGCCTTTTTATAACCCTAACCCTCTAACCCTGGCCCTAACCCTCTAACCCTAACCCTAACCCTAACCAAATAACTCTAAATTAAGTCTTTGTTACTTAGAATATGTTCCCCTAGTGTCCAGAAAACTCTAAATTAAGTCTTTGTTACTTAGAATATGTTCCCCTAGTGTCCAGAAAACTCTAAATTAAGTCTTTGTTACTTAGAATATGTTCCCCTAGTGTCCAGAAAACTCTAAATTAAGTATTTGTTACTTAGAATATGTTCCCCTAGTGTCCAGAAAACTCCAAATTAAGTCTTTGTTACTTAGAATATGTTCCCCATACTAAAGTGTTACCAAAAACATATAACTTTGTCTTGAATTTGAAAAAAAAAAAAACATTTTATTTTTCACTAAAGAAGGGTTCAGTGAATGCGCATATGAAACTGGTGGGGTTCGGTACCTCCAACAAGGTTAAGAACCACTGACTTAAAGTTAAAGTACTAATAATTGTGTGGCGAAATTACTCTCTGCATTTGACCCGTCACCCCCTGGGAGGTGAGGGGAGCAGTGAGCAGCAGCGGTGGCCGCCCCCGGGAATCATTTTTGGTGATTTAACCCCCAATTCAACCCTTGATGCTGAGTGCCAAGCAGGGAGGTAACAGGTCCCGTTTTTTATAGTTTTTGGTAGGGATGTCCGATAATGGCTTTTTGCCGATATCCGATATTCCGATATTGTCCAACTCTTTAATTACCTATACCGATATATACAGTCGTGGAATTAACACATTATTATGCCTAATTTGGACAACCAGTTATGGTGAAGATAAGGTCCTTTTTTTTTTAAATTAATAAAATAAAAAAAGATAAATAAATAAAAAAAATGTTCTTGAATAAAAAAGAAAGTAAAACAATCTAAAAACAGTTACATAGAAACTAGTAATTAATGAAAATGAGTCAAATTAAGTGTTAAAGGTTAGTACTATTAGTGGACCAGCAGCACGCACAATCATGTGTGCTTACGGACTGTATCCCTTGCAGACTCTATTGATATATATTGATATATAATGTAGGAACCACAATATTAATAACAGAAAGAAATTACCCTTTTGTGTGAATGAGTGTAAATGGGGGAGAGATGTTTTTTGGGTTGGTGCACTAATTGTAAGTGTATCTTGTGTTTTTTATGTTGATTTAATAAATAAAAAAATAAAAAACAATGCTGATAATTCCCGATATTACATTTTATAGCATTTAACATCTCTAGTTTTTGCTATGACTCGGCCGGGGTTTGAACTCAGAACCTACCGATCTCAAGGCGGACACTCTAACCACTACGTGTCGCAGGCTGACACAAATCTTCGTTGACAGAAATGTTGTACAGTATTTTAATATTTATTCTGCATATTTTTACAACATTGGAAAACATTAGTAAAATGGAGGCTTCTCAGAAGGTGAGATAACTAACTGCTGGAAATGACTGGCTTTTAATGGCCAAAGGTATAGATGCGTGTGTCCGAGAAAAAGGAAGGTTGTCTTCTTCTAATGGATTTATTACAATCTTTGCAAGCTAGGTAACGTTTGCTGTGGTCTGGAACAACGTGGCACACAAACAACTATCAGACATGCAGACAATATTACGTACAGATAGTGTGTCATGAGACATGCAAATATAAATTAAATACAAAGGGGATAAAAGTAAAGGAAATTAAATTAGCTCAAATATAGCTACAAACGAGGCATAATGATGCAATATGTACATACAGCTAGCCTAAATAGCATGTTAGCTTGCCGTCATGCACTGACCAAATATGCCTGATTAGCACTCCACACAAGTCAATAACATCAACAAAGCTCACCTTAGTGCATTCACACACAGTATAAAAAGTTTGGTGGACAAAATAAGACAAAGAAGGAGTGACCTAAAACACATCTTTCTGTGGCAGCATCAGAGAAAGTTGTACTTGTAACCAAACTACGGTGAGTTCAAGAACTATGTTAAAGTTAAAGTACCAATGATTGTCACATACAACTTAGGTGTGGCGAAATTATTCCCTGCATTTGACCCTTCACCCTTGATCACCCCCTGGGAGGTGAGGGGAGCAGTGGGCAGCAGCGGTGGCCGCGCCCGGGAATCATTTTGGGTGATTTAACTCCCAATTCCAACCCTTGATGCTGAGTGCCAAGCAGGGAGGTAATGGGTGCCATTTTTATAGTTTTTGGTATGACTCGGCCGGGGTTTGAACTCACAACCTATCGATCTCAGGGCGTACACTCTGTAACGACTAGGTTAGTGCTCATGCATCACAATTAGAAGGTCCTGGGTTTGATTCCGGGTCAGGGACTTTGTGTGTGGAGTTGACTGCGTGGGTTCTTGCCGGGTACTCCAGCTTCCTCCCACCTCCAAAGACATGCACCTGGGGATAGGCTTAATTGGCAACACTAAATTGGCCCTAGTGTGTGAATGTTGTCTGACTTTCGAACACCCTAACCACTAGGCCACTTCCTTGTGGTCTACGTCAGTGGTCCCCGACCTTTTTTGCACCACCGACCGGTTTAATGTAGGCATTATTTTCAGGGACCGGCTTCCCACTTGTAAAAAAATACAAGTCACTATAATGCTGAATTATGGGAGCCCTGGGCTTGTTTCTTTGCAATAAAATGCTGGTGGAAATCAGCCTTTGGCTACAATCTGTCACATTTATATGTGATATGTTCATTAATGTGCATTGTATCATGTCACAAAGTTATAACAAATGGCAACTTCCTATGAGGAGTTTTATTGTACATAAACAAGCCCATTGGTGTGTCTAGTGCACAGATGTCAAACTCAAGGCCCGCGGGCTGGATCTGGCCCTCCACGTCATTTTATATGGCCCGCAAAAGCCTGGAAATAATGTGTGAATAAAATACCTTATATTTTCTTTCTTTACTTTCTTATTTTCTTACTAAAGGTATTAGGTTGTTTTTCTAGTTTGACAGGGGGAAAAAAAATAGTGTCCAATATTGCAACAAATATTATATTATCTAACTTTGTTGGTCAAAATCCAAATAAATACTTAAAAATCTGCTTAACTTATGGTTTTGAAGCAAGTTATCCATCAAATTGTACATTATAAAAATGACCAATAGATTTTATTGTAAAATTTAGGGAGTGTTTTTTACAGCATAAGTTGAAAAAAAATGACCAATGTTTGTTTTTTTACAGTAAAATTCTGTCTAAAGAACTGTCAGGTTTTTTTTTTTTTAAATCCACGGTTGATGATTTTATGGTACCACATTTTATTATGGTAAAATACTGGCAGCGGAGTTGCCAAAATAAAATTAAACAGCGGTATGTTGTAAAAATAATAATAATAAAATATATTTTACAGTAAAAGTCTGGCAACTGAGCTGCCAGTTTTTTCTGTAAAAAACATTTCAGATTTTCTTTACTCTTTACGTAAAAAAAAGTAAAATAATAAAGTTCATAGGCAAATTCATTAATTCTTTAGGAGCCACTAGGGTGGCACTAAAGAGCCACGGGTTGCTGAACCTCGGTATAGTGAAAAAGGAGCTTATTGACTACAATAGTGGACTCGCGCAAAGCACTTTGGGTCAATTTGCTGACGTCACCAAAAACGTCACAGGTCAGAGCAAATTCCAAACCGGTTGTTTAGAGGAAGTATGAAGGAATGCAGGATTGTTTTCTAAATATGTCCGCCATGCCTCCACGGTTTGATTTGAAATTTTCAGCACTCATGCAGATCTCAAATACACAGAGAAAGGCACCAATAGGTAAGAAAGTTGGTTTTGCTTAGTAGGTCCCCTTTAACCGTCATTGTTAAGACAACAATATCTTTGGAGCCCCCTTCATAAAATTTGAAAATAAGACAATTGGGGTCAAAGAGAAGAACTCGACAATTGGGGTCAAAGAGAAGAATTTTGAGTTCCGGGGGGAATTTTTTTTGTTTTATAACCCTTTTAAATGTGTTAACTTATTTTTTACGTGAAGTAAACAAACAACGTCTTATACAATTTCCAGAAGGCTGAGTATTAGCAAGGACTTTGCAATACGGTTTTTGAGTCATCATTAGGGTTGTAACGATATGAACATTTCATATTGCAGGTTATTGTGACTAGGCCTGCAGCTATCGATTATTTTAGTCATCACATTATTGTTGACTGTGCTCAAAAAGTACTTGCACACACACAAATAAGTCTTTTATCCAAGTTGTATAGTTTAAAAAAAACAAAAAAACAATAGACACACATAAATATATTTTATGTGGCAAAAGAAACATTCAATATTGCTCTGGCTTTTTTAGAGTCATAATGTCGTTATTTGAGTGTTAAATTTGTCTTCTCCAGGAAATGAGCGGCACCACCATTCGTTTATCAAAGTCTGGTAATCAGACACAGTTTTACGGAAATTACAATTTAAAACGGTAATACTAAATGTCGGGCATTTAACTGCAGTTTGTCATTAATATAGGTAAACATTAGCCACGATATAATATTTGCTGCATTTGTGCACTCCAAACTGATTAACTTTCCGCACAACTGGCAAGATAGTCCAGAAGAATAGTAACCTTAATCCGGAACAGTATCCAGGGCACAAACAAGTCTTTTCCTTTGGATTTAAAACTCCTTCAGTCAATCCACAGGGCCTTATTAATGCACTCAGAGCCATTTAAAAGTGTTGATTCCATTATTCTCTTTTGAAAATGTCTTTAAAAAACTTTCTTTGCTTAGGACATGCATCTGCTCCGATACATTCTTGGTAGCAGCGTCACGTTCGTAGCACAATTTAAGATCATTCCTTGATGCTGTCTGCTATTTAACATCACCATATCCATTAGAAACATAATATTTGTAATATGTGCCAGTATTACAGTGGACTTCGCGTTCTACTTGTATGGAGCCGCCGATGCCTAGTGTGACATCATAGGTCAACCGAAAAATACATGAATCCGCGCAAAAATGAAGAAAGCGCCCCCAAGTGTACGGGAGGCACACAGCGTATGACTAATAGTCACATTAGAGAAAGTGCATGGACACTTGGACTTCACACCTAGTTGTGAAAATACAAAAAAACAAACTTTTTGAGAAATCAGAATAATTTAGTGCATGGAAACGTAGTGATTCAAGCAATTTTAAATAAAAGTACAGTGACCAACATTTTAAGAGTAGATTTACCTGCTAAATAAAGTTCCCCGACTTGGACATACAGTATCTGTTCGTACAGTGTCCCAGGTGTGCTGAAGCCCTCCCTCTTTTGTTGCTTAAAAGTTGTGTTGCGGCCTAAATAATTGTGTTGTCGTTTGTCTTTGTTGTGGCTTTTGCAATCGCGCTGTAGCTAAAAGTTGTGTTGTAATTATTGATATTGTCTTGTGTTCTTTGTCAGCCACCGTAGTTTTCCGCCACTATTTTTGGATGACGTCACAGACAGGCGATATAGACTTAACATTTAATGTAGAGCTGGGCCGATAAAACAATATCAATATATATCGCGATAGACGCAGTCAATGTCAATATAAAATGTGTTCGATAAGACATCCGATATATATTTATATATTTTTTGGTTGGAAGAAAACAAATTATGAAGCAAGATTTGGTGTATAAGGTCACTCGCGCTCTGGGACACGCTAACAGCCAATCACGTAACAGTATCAACTACCTAGATTGGTTGCGCCGTTTTTCTGTCTCGCTGCGGCAGCGTGGAATCTCTGCACGGAGTGAGAAGAGAAACTGTAATATCTTGATAGATCAAGTTTCCACTCAATAACAGAAACTTGTCTTTAGTTTTTTGATTTTAATGCAGATTGTGCGGCGACATCCTGACACTTCCAATGTGTCGGTTCAATTAGTTGCTTCCCAAACTACTCTGTGTAGTGTTCAATAGCTTATACACTACTGCCATCTAGTGTCTCAAAACTGAAACTAAATTGAAATCGACTGAGTTTATTGCACCACCTTAGGTGCGCTCATCCTAACTGGCTACCAGACACCTTCGCCACTGATAAAAAGCACCCATGGCAAGTTGGGAACTGCGTTACTGTATTTATTTAGTCATTAAAAAAGCAATAATTATCCATATCGATCAATGTAAAAAATGTATGTCGTGTTTAGGGCTGCAACAACTAATCGATTATAAAAGTTGTTGCCGATTAATTTAGTCATCGATTCGTTGGATCTATGCTATGCGCATGCGCAGAGGCTATTATTTTATTTTTTATTTATTTTTTAATTATTTTTATTTTTTTAAATAAACCTTTATTTATAAACGGCAACATTTATAAACAGCTGAGAAACAATAATCAAAATAAGTATGGTGCCAGTATGCTGTTTTTTTTTCAATAAAATACTGGATAGGATAGAAATGTAGTTTCTCTTTTATCCGATTATTAATCGATTAATCGAAATAATAATCGACAGATTAATCGATTATCAAATTAATCATTAGTTGCAGCCCTAGTCGTGTTACAGTTTTCAACCATATCGTCCAGCCCTAGTTTGTAGTTTTAAAGTTTTAAACCTCACATTAAGTGAACTGTTCTCAAATCCAATGTTTTCTTTTTCTAGTATCAATAAAATTGATCAATTCCCTTTTAAAAACATCTTGGATCGCAAACTTGCCGAGCACAGATCCATACACTTGAAATAAAGGATTATAAATCGATCTATCGATACATCGATCAGTCGTTACACACCCTAGTTATTTTGTGTTTGGGGACGCACAGAGACGAAAGTGTTTGCATGGATTTTAGCATAACATTGGCAATAAAAGTTAAAAAATAGCTTTTGACTTCCTTCTGGAGGCTACGATACAGTATATTACTTTTTTAATGCATAAAAACCCTTATTTTCAAGGTGTGGTGACTTTGATTTTGTGGTGGTGGTGAGGGAAACCCTGGAATATATGGCAAACACTGATATGTGGGGATTCTTCTTTTGTAAAAGTACAGCTATAACGACTGAAGTGACTAGTTAAGACATGTTTGTGACCGCTGTCTTTGGAAAGTAACGTCATTAAATGTATTCAGTTAAAAGAGAAACAAGATGTACAGAAGTCCTTTCCAGACGGCGACATGTGGGATGACTACACAGTTCTGCTGTCAAGAGGGGGAAGAAGTAAGGGGAAAAACAATCCACTTGCATACTGAATGAATCATACTTTAAACATCCATTTTAACACACATTTGGAACATGGTGGGTGGCGTCAATGAATGGGTGCTTGAGGACTGCGAGGTCCAGAAAAAGGAAAAAAAAACAAGTGTTTAAAATTATTTTTTTAATGTTTTTTGGTAGATCTGTCCTTAAATTGAGCTGCCCTTTCTTTTTAGGCTTCATCTGCCGCTCCCACCGTCTGTTTCAATGGCAACCAGGGGGTGAGAATCACTTTTGAGTCGACTTCCCTTCATAATAGAATAATTCCTACTTTTTTGTTGTTGTCCTAAATGAAAATATTCCCCCTCTCTCACTGCAGAAAATCACAATTCCTTGCTCCAAGAAGGAAGGTGAAGCAAGGATCTTCATGTTTGGGGTGACCAACGTTGCCAAGGAAAATCCGCACGGCAGCTTTGACTGCATCCAGCAACTCAGCAGCAAAGGGTACAAACGAAACCACAAAGCGCACAGAAACAAATTACTGTATATACTCAAACGGTGTTCAAAATAGTCATTACTGTTATTGCTATTATTATTATCATCAGTATATTAGTTTTTATGATTTTCCGATGATTTTTATAATATGTATTAGGGCCGCAACTAACGATTAATTTGATAATCGATTAATCTGTCGATTATTACTTCGATTAATCAATTAATAATCGGATAAAAGAGACAAACTACATTTCTATCCTTTCCAGTATTTTGTTGAAAAAAACCCCCAGCATACTGGCACCATACTTATTTTGATTATTGTTTCTCCGCTGTTTGTACATGTTGCAGTTTATAAATAAAGGTTTATAAAAAATAAATTAAATAAATAATAAAATAAATAAATAAAATAAATTGCCTCTGCGCATGCGCATAGCATAGATCTAACGAATCGATGACTAAATTAATCGCCAACTATTTTTATAATCGATTTAATCGATTAGTTGTTGCAGCCCTAATATGTATACATTTTAGACAATTATATTTATTTATTATAATTTATTTTCATAATATACTGTATATATTATTTTGTATGATTATTTTTATTAATCATTTATTTTGTTATGTATATAATGTTTTGAAAATTATGTTTATTATTTATTTTATCATGCATATATTATTTTATATGATTATCTTTATTATTCATTTAACAACATATACATTTTAGACAATTAAATGTATATCCATCCATCCATCCATCCATCTTCTTCCGCTTATCCGAGGTCGGGTCGCGGGGGCAGCAGCCTAAGCAGCGAAGCCCAGACTTCCCTCTCCCCAGCCACTTTGTCCAGCTCTTCCTGTGGGACCCCGAGGCGTTCCCAGGCCAGCCGGGAGATATAGTCTTCCCAACGTGTCCTGGGTCTTCCCCGCGGCCTCCTACCGGTCGGACGTGCCCTAAACACCTCCCTAGGGAGGCGTTCGGGTGGCATCCTGACCAGATGCCCGAACCACCTCATCTGGCTCCTCTCGATGTGGAGGAGCAGCGGCTTTACTTTGAGCTACCCCCGGATGGCAGAGCTTCTCACCCTATCTCTAAGGGAGAGCCCCGCCACCCGGCGGAGGAAACTCATTTCGGCCGCTTGTACCCGTGATCTTGTCCTTTCGGTCATAACCCAAAGATCATGACCAAAGGTGAGGATGGGAACGTAGATCGACCGGTAAATTGAGAGCTTTGCCTTCCGGCTCAGCTCCTTCTTCACCACAACGGATCGATACAGCGTCCGCATTACTGAAGACGCCGCACCGATCCGCCTGTTGATCTCACGATCCACTCTTCCCTCACTCGTGAACAAGACTCCGAGGTACTTGAACTCATCCACTTGGGGCAAGATCTCCTCCCCATCCCGGAGATGGCACTCCACCCTTTTCCGGGCGAGAACCATGGATTCGGACTTGGAGGTGCTGATTCTCATCCCAGTCGCTTCACACTCGGTTGCGAACCGATCCAGTGAGAGCTGAAGTTCCTGGCCAGATGAAGCCATCAGGACCACATCATCTGCAAAAAGCAGAGACCTAATCCTGCAGCCACCAAACCAGATCCCCTCAACGCCTTGACTGCGCCTAGAAATTCTGTCCATAAAAGTTATGAACAGAATCGGTGACAAAGGGCAGCCTTGGCGGAGTCCAACCCTCACTGGAAACGTGTCCGACTTACTGCCGGCAATGCGGACCAAGCTCTGGCACTGAGCATACAGTGAGCGGACTGCCACAATCAGACAGTCCGATACCCCATACTCTCTGAGCACTCCCCACAGGACTTCCCGAGGGACACGGTCGAATGCCTTCTCCAAGTCCACAAAACACATGTAGACTGGTTGGGCAAACTCCCATGCACCCTCAAGGACCCTGCCGAGAGTATAGAGCCGGTCCACAGTTCCACGACCAGGACGAAAACCACACTGTTCCTCCTGAATCCGAGGTTCGACTATCCGGCGTAGCCTCCTCTCCAGTACGCCTGAATAGACCTTACCGGGAAGGCTGAGGAGTGTGATCCCACGATAGTTAGAACACACCCTGCGGTTCCCCTTCTTAAAGAGAGGAACCACCACCCCGGTCTGCCAATCCAGAGGTACCGCCCCCGATGTCCACGCGATGCTGCAGAGCCTTGTCAACCAAGACAGCCCCACAGCATCCAGAGCCTTAAGGAACTCCGGGCGGATCTCATCTACCCCTGGGGCCTTGCCACCGAGGAGCTTTTTAACTACCTCAGCAACCTCAGCCCCAGAAATAGGAGAGCCCACCACAGACTCCCCAGGCACTGCTTCCTCATAAGAAGACGTGTTGGTGGGATTGAGGAGGTCTTCGAAGTATTCCCTCCACCGATCCACAACATCCGCAGTCGAGGTCAGCAGAACACCATCCCCGCCATACACGGTGTTGATAGTGCACTGCTTCCCCTTCCTGAGGCGGCGGATGGTGGTCCAGAATTGCTTCGAAGCCGTCCGGAAGTCGTTTTCCATGGCTTCCCCGAACTCCTCCCATGTCTGAGTTTTTGCCTCTGCGACCGCTGAAGCCGCACACCGCTTGGCCTGTCGGTACCTGTCCGCTGCCTCAGGAGTCCTATGAGCCAAAAGAACCCGATAGGACTCCTTCTTCAGCTTGACGGCATCCCTCACCGCCGGTGTCCACCAACGGGTTCTAGGATTACCGCCACGACAAGCACCAACTACCTTGCGGCCACAGCTCCAATCAGCCGCCTCGACAATAGAGGCGCGGAACATGGTCCATTCGGACTCAATGTCCAGCACCTCCCTCGTGACATGTTCAAAGTTCTTCCGGAGGTGGGAATTGAAACTCTCTCTGACAGGAGACTCTGCCAGACGTTCCCAGCAAACCCTCACAATACGTTTGGGCCTGCCAGGTTTGTCCGGCACCCTCCCCCACCATCGCAGCCAACTCACCACCAGGTGGTGATCGGTAGAAAGCTCCGCCCCTCTCTTCACCCGAGTGTCCAAAACATGAGGCTGCAAATCCGATGACACAACTACAAAGTCGATCATGGAACTGCGGCCTAGGGTGTCTTGGTGCCAAGTGCACATATGGACACCCTTATGCTTGAACATGGTGTTCGTTATGGACAATCTGTGATGGGCACAAAAGTCCAATAACAAAACACCGCTCGGGTTCAGATCCGGGCAGCCATTCTTCCCAATTAAATGTATATATTATCATTTAATCCTTTTATATATAAACAATGTTTTAGACAATTGTATTTATTAATCATTATTTATTTTATAATGTCTATATTGTTTTAGAGAATTATATATATTTTTTTTTACCAATTATTTTATAATTTGTGTATGTCATATTTTAGACAATTATATGAATTATTATAACACGTATTATACTTTATTTTATATTGTGTATATGTGTTTATTTTGTAAGCATATCTTATTAAAATGTAATAATCATTTCAATCTAAAATATAAATACAAAATAAAAATGAAAACCGGCCATCTGTATACATCATTTGTAGTACAGTCTAGTGCCTCAGAAAAGGAACCGTTTTGGAGTTTGACCAACTTTTTCTCTGGAAAAAGATGCACACAACATCTCCAGAAAAAAGGGGCATGATGTGACGTGAGATATTGGCAAAGTGTTTTTGTTTTTATTCAACAATGATAAAAAATTCTAATTATAAAAATAAGAATGTAGTTTACATCCATTAATGATAAGTGCCACCTTCCACAGTATTAACTTATGGAGAATGCAAACTATATCTCCTAATAGTAAAGACTCCTTTGAAAAAAATTCCTGAATCCAGACAATGATTCGTATTGGACCCAAAATCGAATCACTTGTTCCTTATCTCATTTCTGACATTTCCTAAAAGTTTAATCTAATCTGCCTGTAAATTTTTGAGCTTGTTACTATTGGTCCATAGTGAAAGGACATAAACGTCATCCACTATCTTTGTCTCTGTGGGCAGAGGCGTGGCTGCTAGCATTCGCACACAGAGAAGTCCAGCCTTGTAACATAGTAGAGATGATTCGGATCACCCCCTTAAAATATAATCGGTGGCTCTTTGTCCAATTTAGGACAAGCATATACACTAGATGCATATACAGTAGTAAAAAAATGTCCTCACACTGTTAAAGCATCACCCTCCTCTCGCCCCTCCTGCAGCGCTGTGCAGGAGCTGTCATGTCTCGGCGTTATACAGAAGAAGATGACGGTCAAGGCAACGGATGACTCGTACAACAAAGCCTTGCAGAGCATGGCGCAGGCCGAAGAGGAGACCCGCAGCAGGGGAGCCATCGTCATCAAGCAAGGCGGCCGCTTCCAAGGTAGGGTGTGTGGGGTTTTCCCCCCTTGTTTGTAATGTTCTAATCTGGGCGGTGTTTAGATGAAAGCTTCTATGTTATAGTATTTACACCAATTTTAAATTTAATCTAGCTTTGAGGCCGGAAAAGGGGCATTTAGTAAGCCCTACTGGGAACATACTGCTTTGTGTGTCTGTAACCTTAATGCTAATGAGCGTTGTTTAGCCATCCATCCATCCATTTGCTACCGCTTATTCCCTTTGGGGTCGCGGGGGGCGCTGGAGCCTATCTCAGCTACAATCGGGCGGAAGGCGGGGTACACCCTGGACAAGTCGCCACCTCATCGCAGGGCCAACACAGATAGACAGACAACATTCACACTCACATTCACTCAATGGAGGCCATATATCACATACAACAACATAGGGTTGTGCAATATAAACTATATTAATTATGTAAATTTAGCCGAAGATAGAGATTTTATTACTTACGTTATATTGTGATAGTGTTTGTTGATGACATGTTCGAGCTGTGTCCTGCAAATTTGACAGCGACAAGCGAACAAACGCATCCTCAACGCGATGTAGCATTCTTGCTAGCGGCTAACGTCCCTCCACAGTGCAAAGCCACTTTTAACTGAGTAATCCTCTCCCCAAATGGCGGCAAATGAACTACCGGTACCTTCAGTGACAATCTACAATGTAAATAGTCATGAAAATATAGAAAACACATTGAATGAGAAGGTGCGTCCAAACGTTAGAGTGTCCGCCCTGAGATCGTCATACCAAAGACTATAAAAATGGGACCCATTAGCTCCCTGCTTGGCACTCAGCATCAAGGGTTGGAATTGGGGGTTAAATCACCAAAAATGATTCCCGGGCGCGGCAACCGCTGCTGCTCACTGCTCCACTCACCTCCCAGGGGGTGATCAAGGGTGATGGGTCAAATGCAGAGAATAATTTCGCCACACCTAGTGTGTGTGTGACAATCATTGGTACTTTAACTTTTAACTTTAACTTTTGGCCTGTACTGTACATAATAATAATGATAATAATATTGACACTATTTTATTTAATTGCTTTTCAAAACCTCAGACCATACGCTGAGACTTTGTAATGAGTTGCCTTTTAAACAGAGCAACACATTTGAGTGCATGAGGTTAACTTTAATGATGCGAGTCCTGCGCCATTGCCTATTGTTTGCATTAGTATGCTGATTCTCTTTGCTGCTGCCCTGCAGGCAAGAAGGTGACGGTGCGTGCTCCGGCCCCGGCCCTGGCCAGCCTCACCAAACCCCGGCGCTCCGCCAAGTCCCTCCTCAGCGGCATCAAGGCGGCGGGTGCCTGCACGGGGAAGACAAAGGGCGCCGGCGTGTCCAACGGCAGGAGCGCGGGCGAGGTGCAGCAGCGGTCAATCAGAGAGAGAGTGACGCACCTGCTGGCCCTGAGGCCGTACAAGAGTCCGGAGCTGATGCTGAGACTGCGGAAAGACGGACTGACTCCCAGGGATAAAAACATGCTGGCCTCTGTGCTGAAAGAGGTAAAACTTTATATAAGTATTTTTCTGTTTTGCAAGGTGGTTAACATTAATAACTGACAAGTGGAGCGATCAAATTGATTATATCTACTTGGCATGAGCAACAGCAATGATTATTTCAAGATCTTCTGGTTATTTCTATTGTACAAAATGGTAGTTATCATTAATAACTGGCAAGAGGAACGTTTGCGTTGATTACGTTGACACATCGACATTGTCTGTCTGTTCTTGTGCTTGCGCAAGTGTAGCAAGGTCTGTGGCCTTGTGGACATTTTCCAAAGTTCTTATGGTTATTTCTAATACGCATGGTTGTAATTATCATTAATAAGTGGCAAGAGGAGTGATGAAATCGTGTCGATTTGATGTAGGGTTGCATACCGTTCACATTTCAACCAATATGGTATTAATTCCTGCTGCCAGGGAATCAATACTGATACTCGTCGGTACCAATTTTTTGTACTTTTGTGTGTTAACAGATGTTAAAGGGGAACATTATCACCAGACTTATGTAAGCGTCAATATATACCTTGATGTTGCAGAAAAAAGACCATATATTTTTTAACCGATTTCCGAACTCTAAATGGGTGAGTTTTGGCGAATTAAACGCCTTTCTAATGTTCGCTCTGTTGTGACGTCACATCGGGAAGCAATCCGCCATTTTCTCAAACACAGAGTCAAATCAGCTTTGTTATTTTCCGTTTTTTTGACTGTTTTCCGTACCTTGGATACATCATGCCTCGTCGGTGTGTTGTCAGAGGGTGTAACAACACGAACAGGGACGGATTCAAGTTGCACCAGTGGCCCAAAGATGCGAAAGTGGCAAGAAATTGGACGTTTGTTCCGCACACTTTACCGACGAAAGCTATGCTACGACAGAGATGGCAAGAATGTGTGGATATCCTGCGACACTCAAAGCAGATGCATTTCCAACGATAAAGTCAAAGAAATCTGCCGCCAGACCCCCATTGAATCTGCCGGAGTGTGTGAGCAATTCAGGGACAAAGGACCTCGGTAGCACGGCAAGCAATGGCGGCAGTTTGTTCCCGCAGACGAGCGAGCTAAACCCCCTGGATGTCTTGGCTCACATCGACCCTTATGCCACCGAAGATGATCAAGAGAAGAATATTGACCCTAGTTTCCCTGGCCTGCTGACATCAACTCCATAACTGGACAGATCAGCTTTCAGGAAAAGAGCGTGGATGAGGGTATGTCTACAGAATATATTAATTGATGAAAACTGGGCTGTCTGCACTCTCAAAGTGCATGTTGTTGCCAAATGTATTTCATATGCTGTAAACCTAGTTCATAGTTGTTAGTTTCCTTTAATGCCAAACAAACACATACCAATCGTTGGTTAGAAGGCGATCGCCGAATTCGTCCTCGCTTTCTCCCGTGTCGCTGGCTGTCGTGTCGTTTTCGTCGGTTTCGCTTGCATACGGTTCAAACCGATATGGCTCAATAGCTTCAGTTTCTTCTTCAATTTCGTTTTCGCTACCTGCCTCCACACTACAACCATCCGTTTCAATACATGCGTAATCTGTTGAATCGCTTAAGCCGCTGAAATCCGAGTCTGAATCCGAGCTAATGTCGTTATAGCTTGCTGTTCTTTCCGCCATGTTTGTTTGTATTGGCTTCACTATGTGACGTCACAGGAAAATGGACGGGTGTTTATAACGATGGTTAAAATCAGGCACTTTGAAGCTTTTTTTAGGGATATTGCGTGATGGGTAAAATTTTGAAAAAAACTTCGAAAAATAAAATAAGCCACTGGGAACTGATTTTTAATGGTTTTAACCATTCTGAAATTGTGATAATGTTCCTCTTTAATTGTTTTTGATGATAAAATCTAGATTTTTTATTGCTTGATTTAAAAAAAAAAAAAGAGAGAAAAAAGCTGATTGTGATAACTGCTGTCAGTTGTTATATCTTGTTTTATCATTACATTTCAATAGAGTTGCAAGTCCAAAACGTTACATGGCAGTAATGAATAGTTCATGGTGTGTTGGCAAGTCAGTTCAGTCTTTGATGTCTAGTCTTTTGTTGTGCCCTAAAAATTGTTAGCAGTGTAAGTATTGTACTTATTACGCACCGACTGTTTGATTGTAACGTGCATCGTAGTTGTAGTTTTCAGTAACAAATTTGGAGGTGTTGATATCGCCTTGTAAAATCGCTAATGCTAATCAGTAGCATTTCAATAGCAAAGCCAGTGCATATTGGCAACAAGCTCGCGCATTTTTGGAAAAGTGGAGCCTTACTTTACTTACGTTAAAGCGTTTCTTGAGACAATTGCGTTGTTGCCATTGAAAACTGCAACATTACCGAGAGGTAGTTTGGCGGAGTCCGCTCTCAGTGCTGCTGGAGTGATCGCCAAGTGCAAAGTCAGGCAACTGGGCGTGACGTCACGCGCAACCCAGCTACCGTAACATGGCGCCATTGGATTGTATGTGAATTGGATTCGGTCGGTGCCAAAAAAGTGCCAGATTCAGTACTCATCCCTAATTATATGACATGTCTATGTTGCGTACAAGTGCTTCTGCATTAGCAGTGCACTGAGATGGATAATTTTTAAGATCTTTTGGTTGTTTATATGGTGCACGGTGGTGGTTTTAACTAATATCTGGCTGAAGGAGTCTATCCATACATCCATTTCCTACCGCTTGTCCCGATTGGGGTCGCGGGGGTGCTGGAGCCTATCCCAGCTGCACATGGGCAAGTCGCCGCCTCATCGCAGGGCCTGGCTGGAAGAGTAACTGCATTAATTACCTTAACACATCTACATTATGTGCCCGATTTCGTGTATTTGCAAGCGTGATATCAACTGTGGCTTTGTGGATTTTTTCAATATCTCCTGGGCCCTTTTATCATGCATGTTGGTGGTTATCATTAAAGGGGAACATTATCACAATTTCAGAAGGGTTAAAACCATTAAAAATCAGTTCCCAGTGGCTTATTTTATTTTTCGAAGTTTTTTTCAAAATTTTACCCATCACGCAATATCCCTAAAAAAAAGCTTCAAAGTGCCTGATTTTAACCATCGTTATATACACCCGTCCATTTTCCTGTGACGTCACACAGTGATGCCAATACAAACAAACATGGCGGATATAACAGCAAGCTATAGCGACATTAGCTCGGATTCAGACTCGGATTTCAGCGGCTTAAGCGATTCAACAGATTACGCATGTATTGAAACGGATGGTTGTAGTGTGGAGGCAGGTAGCGAAAACCAAATTGAAGAAGAAACTGAAGCTATTGAGCCATTTCGGTTTGAACCGTATGCAAGCGAAAACGACGAAAACGACACGACAGC
The DNA here is from genome assembly GCF_033978685.3 of Nerophis lumbriciformis. Taxonomy (NCBI): domain Eukaryota; kingdom Metazoa; phylum Chordata; class Actinopteri; order Syngnathiformes; family Syngnathidae; genus Nerophis; species Nerophis lumbriciformis. The sequence goes on from NC_084555.2 coordinate 1,669,439, forward strand.
CAGCGACACGGGAGAAAGCGAGGACGAATTCGGCGATCGCCTTCTAACCAACGATTGGTATGTGTTTGTTTGGCATTAAAGGAAACTAACAACTATGAACTAGGTTTACAGCATATGAAATACATTTTGCAACAACATGCACTTTGAGAGTGCAGACAGCCCATTTCAGGCGCGCTAAGAACATATATTTTTCCACGATTTCAGCACTCAGGTTAACCATACCTAAATAGACACAAAATACTGCATTACACAAGACTACCCGAATGTACTCGAATGATTGAAAAAAATTAATGTTTTTAAGCTAAATTATTGGTAAACACAGTTTATGTATAATAATTTACGTAAAACCACGAGTAATGAATAAAGTTTTCATCAATTAATATATTCTGTAGACATACCCTCATACACTCTCTTTTCCTGAAAGCTGATCTGTCCAGTTTTGGAGTTGATGTCCGCATCTGCTTTGAGTGTCGCAGGATATCCACACATTCTTGCCATCTCTGTCGTAGCATAGCTTTCGTCGGTAAAGTGTGCGGAACAAACGACTGACCATTTCGTCGGCTTTCCCCACAGCCTCGTATTTTGAACAAATTTCGTCCAATTTCTTGCCACTTTCGCATCTTTGGGCCACTGGTGCAACTTGAATCCGTCCCTGTTCGTGTTGTTACACCCTCCGACAACACACCGACGAAAGCGAGAAAATGGCGGATTGCTTCCCGATGTGACGTCACAACGTGACGTCATCGCTCCGAGAGCAAATAATAGAAAGGCGTTTAATTCGCCATAATTCACCCATTTAGAGTTCGGAAATAGGTTAAAAAAATGTATGGTCATTTTTCTGCAACATCAAGGTATATATTGATGCTTACCGACTCAGTGGCCTAGTGGTTAGAGTGTCCGCCCTGAGATCGGTAGGTTGTGGGTTCAAACCCCGGCCGAGTCATACCAAAGACTATAAAAATGGGACCCATTACCTCCCTGCTTGTCACTCAGCATCAAGGGTTGGAATTGGGGGTTAAATCACCAAAAATGATTCCCGGGCGCAGCCACCGCTGCTGCCCACTGCTCCCCTCACCTCCCAGGGGGTGATCAAGGGTGATGGGTCAAATGCAGAGAATAATTTTGCCACACCTAGTGTGTGTGTGTGTGACAATCATTGGTACTTTAACTTTTACTTTAACTTTACATAGGTCTGGTGATAATGTTCCCCTTTAACAACTGGCAGGAGGAGCAATCACTAACTGGTATGAGGTGTGATTGCGTCAATTGGCTGTTCTCGTGCATGAGCAAGTCTACAGTAGACTTGGTGATTATTTAGAATTATTTAGGTTATTTTTTTACAATCTAAGGTGGGGTTAGCATTAACTGGTCGTTTCTGAACACCTGTCAAGTATAACAGATATGGTTCCTTGCCTGGTCCTGTCCTCCTCTGTGAGCTCTGACGTTTTCCTCATCTCATGTCCTTGTTGTTTTTTGTGTGCAGGTGGGCCATTTGAACAACAGAGACAACACTTTGGTCCTGAAGGACGGTCTGTACAAGGAGCTGCAGAAGGACTGGCCTGGTTACACATCAGGAGACCAGCAGCTCCTTAAACGGATCCTTGTCAGGTAACAACAGCACTTGTTAGTAGGGATGTCCGACTGCCGATATTATCGGCCGATAAATGCTTTAAAATGTAATATCGGAAATTATCGGTATCTGTTTCATAATTATCGGTATCGGTTTCAAAAACTAAAATGTATGACTTTTTAAAACGCCGCTGTGTAGACGGACGTAGGGAGAGGTACGGAGCGCCAATAAACCTTAAAGGCACTTCCTTTTCGTGCCGGCCCAGTCACATAATATCTACGTCTTTTCACATTCACAAGTTAATGCAAGGCATACTTGGTCAACAGCCATACAGGTCACTCTGAGGGTGGCCGTATAAACAACTTTAACACTGTTACAAATATGCGCCACACTGTCAACCCACACCAAACAAGAATGACAAACACATTTCGGGAGAACATCCGCACCGTAACACAACATAAACACAACAGAACAAATACCCAGAACCCCTTGCAGCACTAACTCTTCCGGGACGCTACAATATACACCCCCTGCTACCCCCTCCCCCCACCTCAACCCCGCCCACCTCAACCTCCTCATGCTCTCTCAGGGAGAGCATGTCCCAAATTCCAAGCTGCTGTTTTGAGGCATGTTAAAAAAAATGCACTTTGTGACTTCAATAATAAATATGGCAGTGCCATGTTGGCACTTTTTTTCCATAACTTGAGTTGATTTATTTTGGAAAACCTTGTTACATTGTTTAATGCATCCAGCGGGGCATCACAACAATATTAGGCATAATAATGTGTTAATTCCACGACTGTATATATCGGTATCGGTTGATATCGGTAACATAAGAGTTGGACAATATCGGAATATCGGATATCGGTAAAAAAGCCATTATTGGACATCTCTACTTGTTAGTTGTCGCTCGTGATAATGAGGCGCATTCTCGCTGTGTGCAGGAGATTGTTCCAGCCACAACAAAACCTCCTCACCGTCCCCGACACCCGGGTCAGCCCTCTCCGAGACACACCCAACTCCTCGCCGGCACACCGTCTCAAACATTCCCTGGCCGAGGAGCACACCGACCCTCTGATTAGTAAGAAGACCAGGATATCCCGCTTGTGCCGCAAAGGTGCCGGCAGCGTCATCGGCGCGTCGGGAGCGTCGCCCCAAGCGGCTCACAGCGACTCTAAGAAGCATTCGCTCGACCCCCGCAAGCTTTTGGACTCCTTGTCGGCAGCCTGTCAGCCTGATGCGGACAAGCAAACTTCCTGTTTGCAGGAAAAGGCCGGGTCTCAAGCCGACGCCGAGCGGCCTCTTAAAGTACCCGAAGAGGACAAGAAGACCATCAACAGAAAGAAAAGCAAACACAGAGAGCAGGTGAGCAGACGAGTACTATCGTATTTTCCGGACTATAGAGCGCACTGACCTAAGTCGCATTCACTTAATTTAAAAAGAAAACAATATTTTTCCACCAAACTATAGGCCGAAGATATATATGTTATGAAATACACAATACACTTACACAGAAAAATTTTGCAAATGTTTATTTATATACCTTAATTGTTTCCAAACGGCAGTAAAACACTAAATCAAACAAAACAGAAGTCATCGTCATGGACCCACTAGCTGCGGAAGCTAGCTCTCCAATCTGCTAAACAGACTCAATAACCCCACGGTGACATTTTGGTGAATTTACTACTAATTTACATGGACTATTAAAACAGTCCATTATAAATGAATGGAGAATAAGCACTGTTGATTTAGACCAGGGGTAGGGAACCTATGGCTCTAGAGCCAGATGTGGCCTCTTTTGATGACTGCATCTGGCTCTCAGATAAATCGTAGCTGTCATTGCTTAACACGATAAGTAGTGAATAATTCCGCTGGTATTTCATCCATCCATTTTCTACCGCTTATTCCCTTCGGGGTCGCGGGGGGCGCTGGAGCCTATCTCAGCTACAATCGGGCGGAAGGCGGGGTACACCCTGGACAAGTCGCCAACTCATCGCAGGGCCAACACAGATAGACAGACAACATTCACACTCACATTCACACACTAGGGCCAATTTAGTGTTGCCAATCGTCACCAAAAAATGTTCTCTTTAATTATATGTATGTAACATATTTTTTAAATTTTTAATTCAAATAACACGATGGCGTCAACAACCTGTTGTTTTTTGTAGTTTTTACCAAAAAACTGAAATCGCAATCAAACATGGAGTTTTTAGAGAAAAAGAATGGGGTTTTTAGTTTTAGTTTTATTTGTGTAGCCATTAGATAGTTTTTATTTTTATTTTTATTTGTGTACCCATTAGACAGTTTTTAGTTTTAGTTTTATTTGTGTACCCATTAATTACAGTGTTAAAAATAACCACGTATCAACCAGACTACAAAGCCATCAGCAAAACCATGCAGCACCAGAAGTTGCATTAATGGTAAGAAGTATTTTATTTATTATTGGTTAACTTCACAATAACACAGTTATTCAAAATAATAAGAAACGTATTATACTCTAAAATTGTTGGTCTAACTTAGAAATGCACGTATTTAGTTGTATTCAGTGTTAAAAATTTTTATACGGCTCTTATGGAAATACATTTTAAAATATTTGGCTTTCATGGCTCTCTCAGCCAAAAAGGTTCTCGACCCCTGATTTAGACAGTGCTTTAAATGTGGTCTGTGTCGCCCTCTAGTGGTAGGATAGGGTAACTACTGTGTAACAAGAAGTATGTCGCCATTAAAAGGGCGAAAGTTGAGCTGGCGGATTATATCGTCATAACAATAATAATAATACATTTTACTTATGAGGCGCCTTTCTGGGCACTCAAGGACACCGTCCAAAATCAAAACAATAAAATCAATTGGATAAAAACAACAATAACAATGAATAAGCAGTCAGGAATAGGTGTGTTTTGAGTCTTGATTTGAAGAGGGATATTGAGTCTAAGTTATGAAGGTCTGGTGGTAATGAGTTCCAAAGATGAGAGGCAGAGCGGCTGAAAGCTCGGGCCCTCACGGTGGACAGTTTAAATTAGGGTACAGTGAGATGGATGGATGAAGAAGATCTTAGAGGGCGTGGCGACATGGAGCAGGTCAGAGAGATATGACGGAGAGATGTTATGGATAGCTTTGAAAGTGAGGAGAATTATTTTAAGGTGGATACGGTGTTTGATGGGTAGCCAGTGGAGTTGCTGCAGAACAGGGGTAATGTGCTGGATTGAAGGGGTTCTGGTGATTATCCGGGCTGCAGAGTTCTGGAGAAGCAGAAGTTTGTGAAGTGACTTGTGAGGGAGACCAAGCAGGAGAGAGTTGCAGTAATCCAGGCAAGAGGTGACAAGGCTATGGACTAGTATGGCAGCAGTATGTGGGCTAAGGGATGGGCAGAGTCGATTAATGTTTCGTAGATGAAAGTAAGCAGACCGGGTAATGTTGTTTATGTGGGCTTGAAAAGAGAGTGTGCTGTCATCATGCAGAAACATTGCTGCAAACAAACACTCGATTAAGGCAACATCTAACACATTATAGGCATTTTAGCATTAATAACAGTGCTATATTCGACTTATACTTACATTTTAGTCAGGAACTCACACAATGCTGTTTACACCATCACCCAAGAGCCCATATTACGCGGAAAACGCTACAAACAGGAAATGACGTCCCAGACTAGATCGCCAAAATAAGAGCACAGCCAACCAAACATCTTAAAACTGCGTCAGAATAAGATTAAATGAAAACACTTTCTGACAGAAACAATACAAAAAGAATGCCATTGTAAGTTGATAATACTAACACAGACACTTTTAAAAGTGTTAGCATATTAGCTAATGCTAACACTGATAGCTTGATTACAATACAATAGCATGTACTAATATGCATAAAAAGTCGTCTTGGTCTTGGCGAAGAAAAGTCCATAAATTAGCCGCACCGTTTTATAAGCCTCAGGGTTCAAAGCGTAGAAAAAAGTTGCGGCTTATAGTCGGGAAAATACGGTATTTTTTTTCTGCCGTATTCTCACTCTATGGTTTAATAGAAGGAAGAGCGGACGAGAGGCAGCAAGGAAAGAAAAAGAGATGAGAGTTCGAGGGATGTAGCCAATCAAGGCGCTGTGGAATGTGCAGGTGAGAGCGCAATACCTCTGATGGCATATTCTTTATAAAAAAACACTATTTCATGTTTAACTATTTGACTTTGACAGAAGCTGCTCAAGAGATGTTTGACTCCGACGAACCTCAAGCTGTCGATGAAAGCACTGATTATTTAACGTAAGTATCGCATCATATTCGATACAATGCAGCCTCAAAATTCAGCCTTAATTCCTTGAAAAAAATCACCTTTAGATTCTTATAAAAACTAGTCCAGCTGTTGTTGCACAACACCTAATGTTTAACAGCACTTTTTTATTTTTATTTTTATTTTGCTTATTAAGAAAGTGCCAATGATTGTCACACACACACTAGGTGTGGTGAAATTATTCTCTGCATTTGACCCATCACCCTTGATCACCCCCTGGGAGGTGAGGGGAGCAGTGGGCAGCAGCGGTGGCCGCGCCCGGGAATCATTTTTGGTGATTTAACCCCCAATTCCAACCCTTGATGCTGAGTGCCAAGCAGGGAGGTAATGGGTCCCATTTTTATAGTCTTTGGTATGACTCGGCCGGGGTTCGAACTCACTACCTACCGATCTCAGGGCGGACACTCTAACCACTAGGCCACTGAGTAGGCCAGTTGGCCTGTCAGTGGAAAGTCTCTTGACGAACGCCTTCCACTCTGTTCTGTCTAGAGCCTTAGGCTTGACTTTTTCAAAGTTTAAGTGATTCTTTTAGGGCGGCCAGTTGGCCTTACTGTCTTTGGCTTCCAGACGTAAATCATTTTAGTGTCCCTTGTGTCTGGCATTCTTCGAAAATGCCCATGTTATCTTAGTTGGTGGCTAACAATGCAGCTAACGGGAATCATCTATTGCGTCTAGGGCTGGGCGATATATCGAATATACTCAATATATCGCGGGTTTGTCTCTGTGCGATATAGAAAATGACTATATTGTGATATTCGAGTATACGTTCTCACGCAGTTGCTTTTAGCTGCGGGTATTACACTACGGGCTTTTCTCACTCTTTCTAGTCTCTCTTTCTCACAGAGACATAAAACAAGCGCACCTTGTCACATACGTCACATACTGTCGCGCGTGCAACGTCAAACGCCCTCGCCGAGCAAAGAGGTAGCGACATGGTAAAGTTAGCTGTGATGCTAGCGGAGCGGTGCGAGTGGTAATACGAGAGAAAGACGGTGCGAATGAAGGAAGAAGAATTAATTCCCAAGAAAAACAGCACGGGGTCCATCGTCTGTCGGGGGTTTGACTTCAACCGTAATATGTCAAGTATGCGGCAAAAGCGTTGCTACAAAAAGTAGCATTACTTCTAATTTGTAGCATCATTTGAAAAGTCACCCGCTAGAGAATGAAGAGTGCTTGAAACTCCGCATGTCAACATCTCCGGCCGGTGCCGAAGCAACCATTTCCACATCAACACCGTATGAAAAAAATAGTCAACAACAGAAGGAGATAACGTCCGCAGGAACCTACCACATAGCGACAGACATACACTATTTGATTTCCTATTATGCAACTAATTTTTATTTGACAGTTATTGAAATATCTTGTGTGACATCATGCACAAAAGTGCACTTTATTTGTTTTAAAATATTGTAGTGGCTTTCTGTACAAAAAGTGCATTTTAATTTAGTGTTGTTTTGATATGTCACAAAAGTGCACTCAGAGCTTGTTTTAAAATGTCTCTGACAATCTTGCACTTTCTGTTTTGAACTGACATGAATGTTTGTGCCACTGCTTAATAACTGTTTAATAAATACACTTTTGGTCAATTGACTTAGTTGTGATTTCCCTCTCTGCATGAAAGTTTACAATTAGCATATATTAATGCAGTATGAAGAAGAATGTTTTAATGTAGACACATAGAATCATCCTACTGCTGTGATTATATGCATATTCAAGGCTAAGGCAAAATACCGAGATATATATCGTGTATCGTGACATGGCCTAAAAATATCGAGATATTAATAAAAGGCCATATCGTCCAGTCCTAATTTCGTCCATAAAATCCTGCCTCTTATCTGGATAGTAGATGGTTGTGGCCATAAACCGAGAAGTTGGTCAACTTTAACATTCACCGTAGACCCGGAAATATCATATCGGATCAATATCGGTATTGGCCGAACCCAGATTCCGATCTAACAAAGGTCTTAACTCATTCTCTTTCTATGCCACATCAATGTGGAATGCGCTCCCAACAGGTGTAAAAGAAAGTGCATCTCTGTCCTCTTTCAAAACCGCAATAAAAGTGCACCTCCAGGCAACTTCAATCCTAAACTAACACCCTCCCCGGATTGTTGTTAATAATAAAATGTAAACAATCAAATGCAGATATTTTTCTTATGCCTTCTGATCTCTCTCTCTCTCTCTCTCTATGTCCACTACTTGCTGTACATATCCTACCAAGTCAGACCTACACTGTTTCAATATCCATTTCTCTGTTCTCAATTGTTAATGACTGATGATAACAACCAAACCTAACCCCCCCCCCACACCCCGAATTGTAAATAATGTAAATAATTCAATGTATACACCCTGATGATTATCTTGAGTGATGACTGTATTATGATGATAGTATATATCTGTATCATGAATCAATTTAAGTGGACCCCGACTTAAACAAGTTGAAAAACTTATTCGGGTGTTACCATTTAGTGGTCAATTGTACGGAATATGTACTTTACTTTGCAACCTACTAATAAAAGTCTCAATCAATCAATCAAAAACTTGGTCCAATATTGTATCGGAAGTGAACATGGGACACTCCGAGCAAACATTTCACCTTTTCCATTCTTTTTCTTAAAGTAGCCTTAATATTAGCTCTAATAGTGAAATAAGTTGGAGAGTTTATGTTATTTTGTTACCCGGCATCACTCACAGGTACCAGTAATGGCAAAAGGGAACACTTTGATGAACACCATAGAACAAGAAATGGTATATATATACAAAGTACCGTATTTTTCGGAGTATAAGTCGCTCCGGAGTATAAGTCGCACCGGCCGAAAATGCATAATAAAGAAGGAAAAAACCATATATAAGTCACACTGGAGTATAAGTCGCATTTTTGGGGGAAATTTATTTGATAAAACCCAACACCAAGAATAGACATTTGAAAGGCAATTTAAAATAAATGAAGAATAGTGAACAACAGTCTGAATAAGTGTACGTTATATGAGGCATAAATAACCAACTGGTATGTTAACGTAACATATTATGGTAAGAGTCATTCAAATAACTATAACATATAGAACATGCTATACGTTTACCAAACAATCTGTCACTCCTAATCGCTAAATCCGATTAAATCTTATACGTCTAGTCTCTTACGTGAATGAGCTAAATAATAATATTTGATATTTTACGGTAATGTGTTAATAATTTCACACATAAGTCGCTCCTGAGTATAAGTCGCACCCCCGGCCAAACTATGAAAAAAAACTGCGACTTATAGTCCGAAAAATACGGTATATGCATTTCTGTCCTGGATGCTCAGCCCTGAATGGCTAAGGTGGGGATATGAAATATAAAGAAGAATAAAAAAAGTAATCTAATTTTGGTTTAGAGAATAGGGACTCACCTCCCAGGCACATACAAGGCAATCAACCTCCGCTGCTCATTACGGCATCCCTAATTAATGGACACTAAATGTATAGTTTTTATGTTTTATCATACTGCGGTTATCTTCTTTGTACACAGTAAAGAATGTAAATAACAAGTCGTGATGATGACAGTTTGACCCTGCAACAAATGATTTTATTTCCTACGGGTTGTGCTTGACCTTAGGAATTGTAGCTAAATGAATTGTGCCAATGCTTTCGTAAGTAAAACACTAGCAGTTACCTTGACAAAAAAAAAAAAGATCTTGTGAATTGAATTCTACGGAAGTAATGTAATCGTATTTTGTGACTTGACTTGTGTCCGTGTAGGAAGTACACCGGGATTTGCAGCCACGCCCAGCGGCAGCTTTACAAGGAGGAGTTCAACAAGGAGTACAGCGAGTACCGAGACCTGCACGCCCGCATTGACGGCGTCACGAGACAGTTCATGGAGCTCGACACGCAGCTCAAGCAGCTCCACCACGATTCCCATAAGTACAAGGTGGGACGGGAACTTAAACCTCCTTTTTTCCCCCTCTGATTTCCATTTCCATTTCCATTTTTGTTTTTATTTCATTCAAGGTCAAAACGAGAAAAAAAATCAACATAACATTCAATTAATTAATCATGAATGAAAAAGAGCAGAAATAATTTTAAACTTATAATATCTGCCCTCTAAATCGGCTACAGACACTTTTCCTGTGATGACACTAGAGATGTCCGATAATGGCTTTTTTGCCGATATTCCGATATTGTCCAACTCTTAATTACCGATTCCGATATATACAGTCGTGGAATTAACACATTATAATGCCTAATTTTGTTGTGATTTCCCGCTGGATGCATTAAACAATGTAACAAGGTTTTCCAAAATAAATCAACTCAAGTTATGGAAAAAAGTGCCAACATGGCACTGCCATATTTATTATTGAAGTCACAAAGTGCATTATTTTTTTTTAACATTCCTCAAAACAGCAGCTTGGAATTTGAGACATGCTCTCCCTGAGAGAGCATGAGGAGGTTGAGGTGGGGGGGTGTATATTGTAGCGTCCCGGAAGAGTTAGTGCTGCAAGGGTTTCTGGGTATTTGTTCTGTTGTGTTACGGTGCGGATGTTCTCCCGAAATGTGTTTGTCATTCTTGTTTGGTGTGGGTTCACAGCGTGGCGCATATTTGTAACAGTGTTAAAGTTGTTTGTACGGCCACCCTCAGTGTGACCTGTATGGCTGTTGACCAAGAATGCCTTGCATTCACTTATGTGTGTGTGAAAAGCCATAGATATTATGTGATTGGGCCGGCACGCAAAGGCAGTGCCTTTTAAGGTTTATTGGCGCTCTGTTTTTCTCCCTACGTCCGTGTACCACTCCGTACAGCGGCGTGTTAAAAAGTCATACATTTTACTATTTGAAACCGATACCGATAATTTCCGATATTACATTTTAAAGTATTTATCGGCCAATAATATCGGCAGTCCGATATTATCGGACATCTCTATTAATCATTTATTATAATATAAGTTGAAAATATCCTGCTTTGATTTAAATTATAATTAATAATTTTATGAATAATCATTAATAAACACCATTCCCTTACCTTCTTCTGAGAAGTAAATAGAGGAGACTGGTTTTCCTCCATTGTTGTTTCAGAGTGTCTCCTTCCGGCTGATGCATTCACTCTGTCACGGTTTTTGGCAGCTCTTCTAAAGCGTTTTTAAAATGCAAAGTTTATATTTATTATTTCATCCAAAATTAATCCTGTCTCCTGTCTCCTGCAGACTGTTCACAATCAGATACTGCAAGATTATAGCAACATTAAAAAGGTAACTCCCACTTTTTAAATGGCTACACATGACACGTTTACGTCCTTATCTGGCATTTAAATGTTTGTGTGTTTGCCATCAGTCCAACCCCAACTACAGCCAGGACAGGATTCGCTGTCAGTACCTCCACAACAAACTGGCGCACGTCAAGAAGCTCATATCCAAGTTCGACCAGCAACAGCTTCAGCAACATATCGCCCCCAACTGAAGAGGCAAGACAGGATCTAATTTCGCCGCACAACACTTAGAAGCACCGGGCGCGGGTGGAGTCGAGCTCTGAGCGCCAGGACTCGCCGCTAAATAAGCTGGTGGTCACACGGGACGTGACGAAGACCAGCCGGTGGGAGGGTCGCTGCTGTCGAGGTGATTCAAGCTCTGTCGGGAAAAAAGCTTTTAATCCAAAACATGGCACGTGGAGAATGACGAGTATTTTAGCATCCTGTGCACCATGTCAGTGTTCACACTCCGCTGATTCATGTAAATTATGCCCATAATGCTGAGATTTATTTTTTCTACATACACAATGTTGGTGAAACAAACATGTCGGGTCCTTTCACCTCAGGCTTGTTCATCTTCTGTCTAAATGTCTAAAGAAGAAAACTGTATTCAGGGATCTGTTTTTTCGCTAATGATTTAGATGGAAAAACTTTGTTGCATGCTTACATGTTGTTGCATCTTACAGAATGCATGCTTAAATACATTTTCAAGAATTTCTGTACTCCTTATTTTCAATCACTTCAATTATTATAAAAAAATACTTAAAGACAAATCTAAATCTGAAAAGATGTGAATAAATTTCTATTTGCATATTCCTCAAAACTAGTAATTGCTTCTGTGTGTTTTATGTTGCAATTATCTAGTTTCGTTTTATTTATAGGCATTACGGTACCACACATTACACCGATAACCCCGCCCCTTATGGTTAAAAGCGGACGTTGATTGGCCAGTTGTCCTCACTGAACTTTAACCCCCGGAACGCTTCCTGCTTGCTACGCTAGCAAAACAGGTCAATGACTAAACTTCTAAAAGTGGCATAATTTTACCCAAAAATAGTCTATAATGAGTAATAATCAAATGTGTAGTATAACGCGGAAAATTTGAACGACTTCTGAGGTAAGTGTAATGATTTGAAGGTTAACTTATTTGGAAAACCGTTACCATAAGTCATTTCGATCACTTCAGTTATTATAAAAAAATACTTAAAGAAAATCTAAATCTGAAAAGATGTGAATACATTTATATTTGAATATTCCTCAAAACTAATAATTGCTTCTGTGTCTTTTATGTTGCAAAAAAAAGTGCTACGCAATTATCTAGTTTCGCTGTGTTTATAGGCATTACGGTACTACACATTACACCGATAACCCCGCCCCTTATGGTTCACTTCAGTTATTATAAAAAATACTTAGACAAATCTAAATCTGAAAAGATGTGAATACATTTCTATTTGAATATTCCTCAAAACTAATAATTGCTTCTGTGTGTTTTATGTTGCAAAAAAAATGTGCCACGCAATTACCTAATTTCGCTGTGTTTATAGGCATTACAGTACCACACGTCACACCGATAACCCCGCCCCTTATGGTTCTTAGCGGACGTTGATTGGCCAGTTGTCTTCTCTGAACTTTAACCCCCGAAACGCTTCCTGCTTGCTACGCTAGCAAAACAGGTCAATGACTAAACTTCTAAAAGTGGCATAATTTTGCTCGAAAAATGTCTATAATGAGTAATAATCTAAGGTGTGGTATAACGCGGAAAATTTGAACAATTTCTGAGGTAAGTGTAATGAGTTGAAGGTTAACTTAGCTAGGGGGAAGTTTCCATTCGCTAATTGTACTTTTTACTACGAACTAATGCGGTATTTTACATTAATTGTGTGTGTAAAGCTGTAGATTATAATTACAATTAAACTGACAAAAGTTGTTAAAACATTGCTTTGTCGTTCGGCCAGCTTCTTAGTAAAACCTTAAAACCATGGCTGGGATGT
>NC_084555.2:1687500-1717500 GCF_033978685.3 Nerophis lumbriciformis
GAAAAATATCTATCTGCGATTAATTTTGAGTTAACTGTGAACAAAATGCGATTATCTCGATTTAAATATTTTAATTATTTAACAGCCCTACTGTGTATGCATAAGATTAGTACTAAAACACATTTTGATGCATTGTTTTATTTTTTACTGTGTCCAATTCCAAACTCAATTGCCGTTTAGTATCATGGGACAATAAAATCCCCTTTTAATACCATTGTAACAACACATTTTAATTGTGCAGTCATTACACAATATAATCATTTTTAATATCATTATCAATTCTCTGTTTGGGGTTTCATTTTAGAGAAAAATATGAATACAAAAATGTTTTATACACACACTTAACGTCCCAAGGATTTTTTTTGTCAAATTATTTCTCGGTGTATTGCTGATATATGAAATAATTTAGAAATAATAATAAAATTGAACAGGATTTTTTTTTAATGATTCCATTTGGAGTAATACAAACAAAGCTATGGCAAAAAAATGGTTCCAGATACATAAAAATGTACCTGAAAGGAAAAAAAAATGTCCCCAATATACTGTATGGGTTATTATTTTAATAAAATGCATTTTAAAACACAATTTTGTGTTTTAATGCAGGGAGCATTAAAGCAACATATGTCAATTAAATACAAAATTGTGGTTATTTTAATTACAAAAAAATAAATTGGAAATACTGTTAATTTACTAAATTATAATACATGTTATATTTAAAGTATACTATATTTGTGGAGTCAATTTATTTAAAAAAAACATTTATGATTACAAAATAATTGTATGTACATTACCGGTAATTGTAATTACGTATTATTGTAATAAGAATTAACCACAATGTAATGCCTTTCTCTTTTAAATTCTTTGCCCACATAAACACCAGGGAGTCTCTGCAGTTGAGTAGATTACTCATACTGAGCACAGCAATACAAAAGTCTGATAGTGTCAATCAGAACAGATTATTTTTAGTACCCAATGTTGTGGTCGGTGATAATTCTGAACAGAAGATCATTTCCTGAACCTTCTTTAGGGGTTCTGACGTGCCAGGCGGGTTGTGTTCTGGAGAACCTGTCGCTCTACCTGGAGCAGCGAGACCACATCATGCCTCTGGACCTGGGTGCCAAAGGCAGCTGCCATATTGGGGGCAACGTTGCCACCAATGCCGGTGGGCTGCGGCTGCTGCGTTACGGCTCCCTGCACGGGAACGTGCTGGGTTTAGAAGCGGTGAGGAACACTTCTATTTTCACTCTGCAGATGTTTCATTCCGATGCTCTGTGGCTGGGATGGTCCAGGTGTTGGCAGACGGGCAGGTCCTGGACTGCCTGGCCACTCTGAGGAAGGACAACACAGGATACGACCTCAAACAGCTCTTCATCGGCTCTGAAGGAACGCTGGGGGTCATCACGGCTGTCTCTGTCCTTTGTCCTCACAAACCCAATTCTGTCAATGTGCTTTTTTTGGGTAGGACTTCTTCACTTTTAGCATCCCACTTGTAAAAGATGCAAAACCAGCAACTTTTTTCTGTGTGTGCGAACAGGATGTGAAACGTTTGAGGATCTCCTGAAAACCTTTCAGCTGTGCAAAGGCATGCTGGGAGAAATTCTGTCCGCTTTTGAGTTCTTGGACAGTGAATGTATGAGGCTGCTTAATTCGCATCTGAAACTGGATAATCCCATCTCTGGTACACACACACACACACACACACACACACACACACACACACACACACACACACACACGCACACACAATAACTAGTGGTGATACGTTCTGATATTGATATCGGTTTGATATCAGCAAAAAAATGAACTACAAGTACGAGGTGATACAGACGTGCATGATTTGTTGTTGTGATCACTGCATGCTGAAGAGAAGTAACTTTACTAGGCCTGGGAGATATGACTGAAAACTGTATCATGATATAAGTGTTTTATGTGGTCGATATTGATATTTATTATGACCTGTCGAAAATAGGAAACCAGGAAAAAGAATATACAGTCGTGGTCAAAAGTTGACATACACTTGTAAAGAACATAATGTCATGGCTGTCTTGACTTTCCAATCATTTCTACAACTTATTTTTTGTGATAGAGTGATTGGAGCACATTCTTGTTGGTCACAAAAAAACATTCATGAAGTTTGGTTCTTTTATGAATTTATTATGGGTCTACTGAAAATGTGAGCAACTCTGCTGGGTCAAAAGTATACATACAGCAATGTTAATATTTGCTTACATGTCCCTTGGCAAGTTTCACTGCAATAAGGCGCTTTTGGTAGCCATCCACAAGCTTCTGGTTGAATTTTTGACCACTCCTCTTGACAAAATTGGTGCAGTTCAGCTGAATTTGTTGGTTTTCTGACATGGACTTGTTTCTTCAGCATTGTCCACACGTTTAAGTCAGGACTTTGGGAAGGCCATTCTAAAACCTTCATTCTAGCCTGATTTAGCCATTCCTTTACCACTTTTGACGTGTGTTTGGGGTCATTGTCCTGTTGGAACACCCATTTGCGCCAAAGACCCAACCTCCGGGCTGATGATTTTAGGTTGTCCTGAAGAATTTGGATGTAATCCTCCTTTTTCATTGTCCCATTTACTCTCTGTAAAACAACAGTTCCATTGGCAGCAAAACAGGCCCAGAGCATAATACTACCACCACCATGCTTGACGGTAGGGATGGTGTTCCTGGGATTAAAGGCCTCACCTTTTCTCTTCCAAATATATTGCTGGGTATTGTGGCCAAACAGCTAAATTTGTGTTTCATCTGACCACAGAACTTTCTTCTAGAAGGTCTTTTCTTTGTCCATGTGATCAGCAGCAAACCTTAAGGTGTGGCTTCTGGAGTAAGGGCTTCCTTCTTGCATGGTAGCCTCTCAGTCCATGGCGATGCAAAACACACTTGACTGTGGACACTTACACCTGTGTTCCAGCAGCTTCCAATTTGTTGCAGACCTGCTTTTTGGTGGTTCTCTGTTGACTCGTGATCATCCTGACCAATTTTCTCTCAGCAGCAGGTGATGGCTTGCGTTTTCTTCCTGATCGTGGCAGTGACAAAACTGTGCCATGCACTTTATACTTACCAACAATTGTCTGCGCAGTTTCTCTTGGGACCTTAAGCTGCTTTGAAATGGCTCCAAGTGACTTTCCTGACTTGTTCAAGTCAACGATTAGTTTTTTCAGATCTGTGCTGAGTTCTTTTGACTTTCCCATTGTTGTGTTTGTAACCGAGTCTAATGACTGCATCACACGAGCCCTATTTAAATGGGCTCAGGGAAGTCAACAGGTGTCGTCAATCATAATCACTCACATGAAGTTAAGAGGCCATGCCATGAAGCTGATTTGATTTGATTGTAACTTCTCTACATCACCAAAATTGATAATGTATGTTGCTCTACTTTTGACCCAGAAGATTTGGTCACATTTTCAGTAGAGCCATAATAAATTCATAAAAGAACCAAACTTCATGAATGTTTTTTGTGACCAACAAGTATGTGCTCCAATCACTCTATCACAAAAAAATAATAGTTGTAGAAATGATTGTAAACTCAAGACAGCCATGACATGATGTTCTTTACAAGTGTATGTCAACTTTAGACCACGACTGTATGTATTCATTTTTATTTAATATTTAACCTTTCCCTGATTACAATCCCCTCGGCAATCAAAGCAGAAAGGAAAGTAAATGTCAACACAACCATGAACAATTATTTGTATAAAAACAGAATAGCATTTATTCCTTGCCTCTCTATCTTGCAGATTGTCCGTTCTACATCGTCATAGAAACGTCTGGATCTGACGCAAGGCACGACGAAGAGAAGCTGCACAACTTTTTGGAAGAGGCCATGACCTCATCACTGGTCACCGACGGGACAGTGGCAACAGAGGACTCCAAAACCAAGGTAATGTGGCTCCAAATTGGAAATGAGCAAAGTTGACTTTGAGACCAGCAGGGGGCAGCATTACTACCAGGGAAGTAAAAGCTGCGATGTACAACTTGCAAGGTGTTGTCCTAAAATGTGTTATTTTCAAGCATTAAATGGTAAAATGAAGTAAAAACAAACATCAATACTACAGTAGAAATAGCCATTAAAGGAGACCACTGTTCAGTATCGGGAATGCTGATTGGCTCAGCCTCCGTAGCATGACTATAAGTGTAAAGGTGGTTATGTGGGTGTTCTTTCATGTTTAGAGGGCTCATTATGTAAAAACACATAATTAGAAGGTTTTAGAGTTTTTTTTATGTTCTAAGTATGGAAATATAATAATTCTTACTTCAAAGACATTAATTTTCAGTGTTAATTGGTTTTCTGTATGTGAATTATTTGTTTTTCTTCTGCTCATTTGTCCTTGAAGGCTTTTTGGTCGATATAAGCCGCAGCTATATACTGTACAAAACCCAAAACCAGTGAGGTTGGCACGTTGTGTAATTTGTAAATTAAAACAGAATACAATGATTTGCAAATCCTTTTTAACTTATATGCAATTGAATAGACTGCAAAGACAAGATATTTAATGTTCGAATTGAGAAACTAAATTCTTTTTTGCAAATAATCAATAACTTAGAATTTAGGTATGGAAATATAATAATTCTTCCTTCAAAGACATTCATTTGCAGCGTTAATTGTTTTCTGTATGTGATTTATTTATTTATTTTTTGCTCGTTGTGTCCTTGAAGGCTTTATGGTCGATGCGCGAGCGCGTCACAGAGGCTCTGACTCACGATGGCTTCACATACAAGTATGACGTCTCGCTTCCCGTGGAGAAGATCTACCAGCTGGTGACTGACATGAGGGTGCACCTAGGGGGACGAGCCAAAAGCGTGGTGGGATACGGGCACGTAGGTGAGACAAAGAAAGTACCGGTACTGTATTTTCTGGACTGTAGCGTGCACCAGCATATAAACTGCACACACTGAAATTTTAAAGAAAAAAATATTTTTTCCATATATTAGTCCTACCGGACTATAAGCTGCAGATATTTATGTTGTAAAATTAGATAGTTACACAAAGAATTAGTAGATATTTATTTACATACCTTAATTGTTCCCAAACGGTGTCTTTAAAGGGGAACATTATCACCAGACCTATGTAAGCGTCAATATATACCTTGATGTTGCAGAAAAAAGACCATATATTTTTTTAACCGATTTCCGAACTCTAAATGGGTGAATTTTGGCGAAATAAACGCCTTTCTAATATTCGCTCTCGGAGCGATGACGTCACAACGTGACGTCACATCGGGAAGCAATCCGCCATTTTCTCAAACACCGAGTCAAATCAGCTCTGTTATTTTCCATTTTTTCGACTGTTTTCCGTACCTTGGAGACATCATGCCTCGTCGGTGTGTTGTCGGAGGGTGTAACAACACCAACAGGGACGGATTCAAGTTGCACCAGTGGCCCAAAGATGCAAAAGTGGCAAGAAATTGGACGTTTGTTCCGCACACTTTACCGACGAAAGCTATGCTACGACAGCGAATAATAGAAAGGCGTTTAATTCGCCAAAATTCACCCATTTAGAGTTCGGAAATCGGTTAAAAAAATATATGGTCTTTTTTCTGCAACATCAAGGTATATATTGACGCTTACATAGGTCTGGTGATAATGTTCCCCTTTAAGTCGGGGTCCATGTTAATCAATTCATGGTAAAATGAAAGACATGACTATGGATGGATTTGATCAAAAATGCATTCTAACTTGTAAATAAAAGTCTGCTTACAGCATAGCCAATAGGAGGTCCTTTATTCCGCCCACAAAACCCAATAAATAACCATCCAAAAACCGCCAACAATATTCCATTTACATTTCGTGACTTGAATACTAGAGTGTGAATGTTGTCTGTCTATCTGTGTTGGCCCTGCGATGAGGTGGCGACTTGTCCAGGGTGTACCCCGCCTTCCGCCCGAATGCAGCTGGGATAGGCTCCAGCACCCCCCGCCACCCCAAAATGGATAAGCGGTAGAAAATGGATGGATGGATTGTCTGTTAATGATGGAGGTGGATGAATCAGTTTCATCAACCCTAAACAACGACTTATGTTCCCTTCTCTGTGTAGGAGACGGCAACCTCCACTTGAACATCACCTCTCCCGCTCAAGACCCCGCCCTCCTGGCCGCCATCGAGCCCTTCGTCTACGAGTGGACGTCCGGCTGCCGGGGCAGCGTCAGCGCCGAGCACGGACTGGGCTTGAAGAAAAGGAACTACGTCTACTACAGTAAATCCAGCCGGGCCGTCGCCTTGATGGCCGTCATTAAGGCTACGCTGGACCCCAAAGGCATCCTCAACCCATACAAGACTTTACCAGACCACCTGCGGTGACGTGAGACGTCCTTCAAGGCTAATGAAGGTACAGTAATGTGAAAACAACTTCATCTTTTGTGCACAGAGGTGAGCTATTAAGACAAATTGTTTAGTTGATTTGTATGATGTGATAACAAGACGGAAGTTGGAAATAAAAATGTGATTATGTGTTAAAGAACAGTGACCAGTGATATAGCTCAACTGCAGAACTTACTAGTTGTTTATTGCGCTACCGTAAATTACGGATTATAAGCCACTACTTTTTTTCAATGCTTTGAACCCTGCGGCTTATAAAACGGTGTGGCTAATTTATGGATTTTTCTTTGCTAATGGCCGTAATGCAAATCGTTTTCATATTCACAAGCAAAGACGTAGAAAAGGTGTGTTATTGTTTGTGCTATGGCACCATCTTGTGGACAAGTTCACTCACTGCGGGGTTTTGATTGATTGATTGATTGATTGAGACTTTTATTAGTAGATTGCACAGTTCAGTACATATTCCGTACAATTGACCACTAAATGGTAACACCCCAATAAGTGTTTCAACTTGTTTAAGTCGGGGTCCACGTTAATCAATTCATGGTATAAATAAATACTATCAGCATAATACAGTCATCACACAAGTTAATCATCAGAGTATATACAAACCCCGTTTCCATATGAGTTGGGAAATTGTGTTAGATGTAAATATAAACGGAACACAATGATTTGCAAATCATTTTCAACCCATATTCAGTTGAATTTGCTAGAAAGACAACATATTTGATGTTCAAACTGATAAACTTTTTTTTATTTTTTTGAAAATAATCATTAACTTTAGAATTTGATGCCAGCCACACGTGACAAAGAAGTTGGGAAAGGTGGCAATAAATACTGATAAAGTTGAGGAATGCTCATCAAACACTTATTTGGAACATCCCACAGGTGTGCAGGCTAATTGGGAACAGGTGGGTGCCATGATTGGGTATAAAAACAGCTTCCCAAAAAATGCTCAGTCTTTCACAAGAAAGGGTGGGGCGAGGTACACCTCTTTGTCCACAACTGCGTGAGCAAATAGTCAAACAGTTTAAGAACAACGTTTCTCAAAGTGCAATTGCAAGAAATTTAGGGATTTCAACATCTACGCTCCATAATATCATCAAAAGGTTCAGAGAATCTGGAGAAATCACTCCACGTAAGCGGCATGGCCGGAAACCAACATTGAATGACCGTGACCTTTGATCCCTCAGACGGCACTGTATCAAAAACCGGCATCAATCTCTAAAGGATATCACCACATGGGCTCAGGAACACTTCAGAAAACCACTTGGTCGCTACATCTGTAAGTGCAAGTTAAAGCTCTACTATGCAAAGTGAAAGCCATTTATCAACAACATCCAGAAACGCCGCCGGCTTCTCTGGGCCTGAGATCATCTAAGATGGACTGATGCAAAGTGGAAAAGTGTTCTGTGGTCTGACGAGTCCACATTTCAAATTGTTTTTGGAAATATTCGACATTGTGTCATCCGGACCAAAGGGGAAGCGAACCATCCAGACTGTTATCGACGCAAAGTTCAAAAGCCAGCATCTGTGATGGTATGGGGGTGCATTAGTGCCCAAGGCATGGGTAACTTACACATCTGTGAAGGCACCATTAATGCTGAAAGGTACATACAGATTTTGGAACAACATATGCTGCCATCTAAGCGCCGTCTTTTTCATGGACGCCCCTGCTTATTTCAGCAAGACAATGCCAAGCCACATTCAGCACGTGTTACAACAGCGTGGCTTCGTAAAAAAAAGAGTGTGGGTACTTTCCTGGCCCGCCTGCAGTCCAGACCTGTCTCCCATCGAAAATGTGTGGCGCATTATGAAGCGTAAAATACGACAGCGGAGACCCTGGACTGTTGAACAACTGAAGCTCTACATAAAACAAGAATGGGAAAGAATTCTACTTTCAAAGCTTCAACAATTAGTTTCCTCAGTTCCCAATCGTTTATTGAGTGTTGTTAAAAGAAAAGGTGATGTAACACAGTGGTGAACATGCCCTTTCCCAACTACTTTGGCACGTGTTGCAGCCATGAAATTCTAAGTTCATTATTATTTGCAAAAAAAAAAAAAAGTTTATGAGTTTGAACATCAAATATCTTGTCTTTGTAGTGCATTCAATTGAATGAGTTAAATGATTTGCAAATCATTGTATTCCGTTTATATTTACATCTAACACAATTTTCCAACTCATATGGAAACGGGGTTTGTAACTAAAACAATTCATACTTACTAAACCGTTTGATAGTGTGTTCATGCATATTTGTACGTCCGTCCATCTATCCATTTTCTACCGCTTGTCCCTTTTCAGGGTCGCGGGGGGTGCTAGAGCCTATCTCAGCTGCATTTGGGCGGAAGGCGAGGTACACCCTGGACAAGTGGCCACCTCATCGCAGGGCCAACACAGACAGACAAGCGTCATTACAATGGTTGTCGCCTGGCCACTACGTGGAAGTACTTTAGTCCCATCTTGGGTAATTTCTGTCAAAACTGGGCTTTGAAGTGCTGAAAGTACACGCCCACCTTGATAGTTGTGGCAATATTAACAGACTGAGTCTCGCAGTTGGTCCTTTGACACATCAATGTAGAGATGAAGATGAAGTGCATCAGAGGTTTCACACTCTGCTTAACATGGAGGTAAACAATGACATCATCGTAATACGAGTGATATCGTAGTGTGGCGAGAGACGACTGTAGCCAGGAGTGCAGGAAGTGTTTTTATTACATATAAAAAAAAGAAAAAGAAGCTACTTTTGTTTTTCCCCCTAACAAAACAGCACTTGTGAGCAAATTCACCTGTAAGCGCACAGCTAGGCAACTCCAAGGCATAAATAAAAAGCTTCCTACAGGAGACGGAGTGTTCTGTTTGTCTTTATTCAGGTGGCTTGTGCAGCGAGGCATGATGGGAGGAGTATGCAGAGGCCCAGCTCACTTACATAGTAAACCTCCACCATATCTTAAAAAAAAAAAAGTGTAAACAAGTATTCATTGATCTTTGCACAAGACTTGGATTATTATATAAGCTGATGTATTCCTATTTTGCAGGGTCGGCACTATGACGATAAAGCCCAGTGCGGAGCTCAATGGACATGTGGTGTGGTAATATCATTATCCCGGTTGTCTCTAGCAAGATGAAAACATTCCCGGGTGTTCCCGGTCCTCTTCATGCAGACGCACGTCCCTCCCTTCTCTCATCCAAAGAAAGTCTGTGGAAGGCAACCACGGGAGAAGGGACGCTCCTCTCACGAGTCCTTCACCTTGTCCAGGGAGCTGTGGATCTTATCCAGGGTCTTCTTGATGCGCAGCGCTGTCAGCCTGGCCGACGGGTTCTGGTACCAACACTCTTTCATCAGCTTTACTAGCGCCGAGAGCGTCTGAGAGGAGGAGAGGAAAAGTTAAATTAGGGTTGGCTGATAAAAAATTAGCTTTTAATATTACCGTTATATTGTGATAATGCACCTTGATCAGGGGTGCACAAAAAATCGATTCATAGCCGAATCGCGGTTCTTCTATATCGATTCATTCCAAAAAAATCGATTTATAATCATTAAAAAATGTTTGTTTTTCATATCTTGTTTTTTAATACAAATAAATATTTTGGCCATCTCCATGCAACCAGAAGGAGCTTTTCTAACTTTATTATACCAAATAATACCCTGTGAGAAACTATTTGAAACACGAATTGTGTTGAATGGAGAATCAAACGGTCACCCCACCACAGGAATGGTCATTTAATCAAATCGTTAGATGCCCAAAGATTCACACTCGAGATGACCGATAATGGCTTTTTTGCCGATATCGTCCAACTCTTAATTACCGATACCGATATATACAGTCATGGAATTAACACATTATTATGCATAATTTTGTTGTGATGCCCCGCTGGATGCATTAAACAATGTAACAAGGTTTTCCAAAATAAATCAACTCAAGTTATGGAAAAAAAAAAAATGCCAACATGGCACTGCCATATTTATTATTGAAGTCACAAAGTGCATTATTTTTTTTAACATGCCTCAAAACAGCAGCTTGGAATTTGGGACATGCTCTCCCTGAGAGAGCATGAGGAGGTTGAGGTGGGCGTATATTCCTATAAACACACTCCGCAACCTTGTGGACAGCCTTCCCAGAAGAGTTGAAGCTGTAATAGCTGCAAAAGGTGGCCCGAGATCATATTAGGAATGGGGTGGCACGTTCCACACTTGTCCCGGAAGAGTTAGTGCTGCAAGGGGTTCTGGGTATTTGTTATGTTGTGTTATAGTGCGGATGTTCTCCCGAAATGTGTTTGTCATTCTTGTTTGGTGTGGGTTCACAGTGTGGCGCATATTTGTAACAGTGTTAAAGTTGTTTATACGGCCACCCTCAGTGTGACCTGTATGGCTGTTGACCAAGTACGCTTTGCATTCCTTTGTGTGTGTGTGTGTGTGCAAAGCCGTAGATATTATGTGACTGGGCCTGCATGCAAAGGAAGTGCCTTTAAGGTTTATTGGTGCTCTGTACTTCTCCCTACGTCCGTGTACACAGCGGTGTTTTAACAAATCGCAGTTTTTTTCATAGTTGGGCCGGGGGTGCGACTTATGTGTGAAATTATTAACACATTTCCGTAAAATATCAAATAATATTATTGATCTCATTCACGTAAGAGACTAGACGTATAAGATTTCATGGGATTTATTGACAGATTGTTTGGTAAACGTATAGCATGTTCTATATGTTATAGTTATTTGAATGAGTCTTACCATAATATGTTACGTTAACATACCAGTTGGTTATCTATGCCTTATATAACGTACACTTATTCAGCCTGTTGTTCACTATTCTTTATTTATTTTAAATTGCCTTTCAAATGTCTATTCTTGGTGTTGGCTTTTATCAAATAAATTTCCCCCAAAAATGCGACTTATACTCCAGTGCGACTTATATGTTTTTTCCCTTCTTTATTATGCATTTTCGGCCGGTGCGACTTATACTCCGAAAAAATACGGTAATACAACTGGAAATGATGTCATGTTACTTCATACATCAGCAGCCAAACTATGAGCTTTTGTAACCTATATTAAAATGTGACAAATATATCGTTATCGCAGGAGGCTGAATTAAATACACTATATTGCCAAAAGTATTTGGCCACTTGCCTTGACTCACATATGAACTTAAAGTGCAACCCCATTCTTAATATGATCTCGGGCCACCCTGTGCAGCTATCACAGCTTCAACTCTTCTGGGAAGGCTGTCCACAAGGTTGTGAAGTGTGTTTATAGGAATTTTCCACCATTCTTCCAAAAGCGCATTGGTGAGGTCACACACAGATGTTGGTCGAGAAGGCCTGGCTCTCAGTCTCCGTTCTAATTCATCCCAAAGGTGTCCTATTGGGTTCAGGTCAGGACTCTGTGCAGGCCAGTCAAGTTCATCCACACCAGACTCTGTCATCCATGTCTTTATGGACCTTTGTTTCTGCACTGGTGCACAGTCATGTTGGAAGAGTAAGGGGCCCACTCCAAACTGTTCCCACAAATTTGGGAGCATGGAATTGTCCAAAAATGTTTTGGTATCCTGGAGCATTCAAAGTTCCTTTTACTGGAACTAAGGGGCCAAGCCCAACTCCTGAAAAACAACCCCACACCATAATTCCTCCACTTACCCCTCTGTCAGTTTACATGGCCTACCAGTTCGTGGCTTAGTTGCTGTTGTTCCAAAACTCTTCCATTTTCTTATACTAAAGCCGACAGTTGACTTTAGAATATTTAGGAGCGAGGAAATTTCACGACTGGATTTGTTGCACAGGTGGCATCCTATGACAGTTCCACGCTGGAAATCACTGAGCTCCTGAGAGCGACCCATTCTTTCACAAATGTTTGTAGAAACAGTCTCCATGCCTAAGTGCTGGATTTTATACACCTGTGACCGGGCCAAGTGACTAGGACACCTGATTCTGATCATTTGGATGGGTGGCCAAATACTTTTGACAATATAGTGTTGTAAGCAGGAAGGCGGTGATGAGACAAATACATACCGGGTCAGAGAACCATCGGTTGGGAATGAAAGGCCTCTGCTGCTCCACACAAACCACCTTCCTCATGTCCTCAAAGCTGGGGTCGTTTGGCACCAGGTCGTAGAACGGAGGCTTGTATTCTTCTACGATACCTGCAGGGAGGGATTGAGGGACTTTATCGGCGCCGACACATTGAGGAGGTCTTTGCGGATCAAGACTTACCGTTGCTGTACGTGCGCCTCGCTATCTCCCACAGCACCAGCCCGAAGGCCCAGATGTCCACTCTCTTGAAGGCGTCGAAGCAGTCCGTCTGTATGCTTTCATCCAGGACCTCAGGCGCCATGTAGCGCTTTGTGCCCACTTTGGGGTTGTTGCCCACGTCCAGCAGGTTGTCTGCCTGGGAGTGTGTCACCGCCAACCCTGAAACACCAGCAGTCAATCACAGGCCACTTTCTCTCTTGCATTTTCTTCTCTTTCAATAGTCGTGTAATGAAGATTGGTATACCAACTGTGGTGTGCCATGACTCGGCAAAAATCTAATCTTGAGTTTTTCACAAAATATTTATAATTTTTTTCTAGAGATGTCCGATATTATCGGCCGATAAATGCTTCAAAATGTAATAACGGAAATTATCGGTATCGTTTTTTTTATTATCAGTATTGTTTTTTTTTGTTTTTTTTAATTACAATCAACATAAAAACACAAGATACACCTACAATTAGTGCACCAACCCAAAAAACCTCCCTCTCCCATTCACACAAAAGGGTTGTTTCTTTCTGTTATTAATATTCTGGTTCCTACATTATATATCAATACATATCAATACAGTCTGCAAGAGATACAGTCCGTAAGCACACATGATTGTGTGTGCTAATAGTACTAACCTTTAACAGTTAATTTGACTCATTTTCATTCATTACTAGTTTCTATGTAACTGTTTTTATATTGTTTTACTTTTTTTTAATTCAAGAAAATGTTTTTAAAGGGGAACATTATCACCAGACCTATGTAAGCGTCAATATATACCTTGATGTTGCAGAAAAAAGACCATACATTTTTTTAACCGATTTCCGAACTCTAAATGGGTGATTTTTGGTGAATTAAACGCCTTTCTAATATTCACTCTTGGAGCGAAGACGTCACAACGTGACGTCACATCGGGAAGCAATCCGCCATTTTCTCAAACACCGAGTCAAATCAGCTCTGTTATTTTCCGTTTTTTCGACTGTTTTCCGTACCTTGGAGACATCATGCCTCGTCGGTGTGTTGTCGGAGGGTGTAACAACACCAACAGGGACGGATTCAAGTTGCACCAGTGGCCCAAAGATGCAAAAGTGGCAAGAAATTGGACGTTTGTTCCGCACACTTTACCGACGAAAGCTATGCTACGACAGAGATGGCAAGAATGTGTGGATATCCTGCGACACTCAAAGCAGATGCATTTCCAACTGGACTGGACAGATCAGCTTTCAGGAAAAGAGAGCGGATGAGGGTATGTCTACAGAATATATTAATTGATGAAAACTGGGCTGTCTGCACTCTCAAAGTGCAGGTTGTTGCCAAATGTATTTCATATGCTGTAAACCTAGTTCATAGTTGTTAGTTTCCTTTAATGCCAAACAAACACATACCAATCGTTGGTTAGAAGGCGATCGCCGAATTCGTCCTCGCTTTCTCCCGTGTCGCTGGCTGTCGTGTCGTTTGTCGGTTTCGCTTGCATACGGTTCAAACCGATATGGCTCAATAACTTCAGTTTCTTCTTCAATTTGGTTTTCGCTACCTGCCTCCACACTACAACCATCCGTTTCAATACATGCGTAATCTGTTGAATCGCTTAAGCCGCTGAAATCCGAGTCTGAATCCGAGCTAATGTCGCTATAGCTTGCTGTTCTATCCGCCATGTTTGTTTGTGTTGGCATCACTATGTGACGTCACAGGAAAATGGACGGGTGTATATAACGATGGTTAAAATCAGGCACTTTGAAGCTTTTTTAGGGATATTGCGTGATGGTAAAATTTTGAAAAAAACTTTGAAAAATAAAATAAGCCACTGGGAACTGATTTTTAATGGTTTTGACCCTTCTGAAATTGTGATAATGTTCCCCTTTAAATATATTTTTCCAACTGTTCTGAAACCAAATTGTACTAGGAGAGGTTTCCTCTTACCGAGGTCGGCGATGCAGCAGCGCAGCTCTTTGGTCACTAGGATGTTCTTGCTCTTCAGGTCCCGGTGTGCGATGGCCGGCTTGCCCTCGGTGCCGAAGATCTCCGTGTGCAGGTGCACCAGGCCGCTGGCGATGGACGCCGCCATGGCCAGGCCCTCCGACGGCTCCACAGCCACCCGCTGCAGGTAGTCGTACAGGGAGCCGTTTTCGTGGTAGTGGGTGATGAGCCACAGCTGGGTGCTGGAGTTGCGCGAGGTCATGTCGGACGCCATGAAGCCTGCGATGAGTGGCGTGAACGTATGAATTAAGGGTGTAACAATTCATTGACGCATATTGACAATAAAATCGGCTGCGGGAAAATTCACTTGTCGACAATAGTCACTCACGTTTTTAATGGACGGAAGCGAGTGAGTGCAAAACAAAGTGTGGGAACATTTCACCCTAATTTTGTTACCTTGCTCATTTTGCAAAGCAGACCTTGTTTTTTATGGCAGTACATCTGTGATACGAGAAGATGTCGGACATCTGGACCGTGCCATCTCAACTCGGTAAGATCATTCTAGCTTGCTATCTTGCTAGCTAGCTAGCTAACAAGCGTGAGACGAAGTTGTGTGAAAAATAGATTTTACTATTATTTTAGCCAAGACCCCCCGGCTGAACCTTGTCTAAATCAGTGTTTTTCAACATTTTTTGAGGCACGGCACATTTTTTTCATAAAAAAAATCACCAGCAGAAAACATAAAAAATGTAACTCCACCAGGTCGTCGTGCCTTATTTTGATTTTGTTGGTGTCTTCCTGGGTGTAGTGCTTTACTTCTAGTCTTGCGCTGTTATTTAGGTGACCCTTCCTGTTTTGCTGGTGTTTTCCTGTAGCAGTTTCATGTCTTCCTTTGAGCGCTATTCCGCGCACCTGTTTTGTGTTAGCAAGCAAGGCTATTTACGTTGTTGCTATCCTTCTTTGTGGGGACATTGTTGATTGTCATGTCCCGTACGAATGTACTTTGTGGACGCCGCAAGTTTTTGCTGTCGTCCAGCATTCTGCCTCTGTTTACTTTGTAGCCGTTTCGCATAGCCTTTTCCTTTCCCTTTCGTTCACTTTGGGTTTAAGCATTACATACCTTTTTACCTGCACGCTGCGCTCTGCATATTGGGATCACAACGAACCACCCTCGTCTCACCCGACACATTCCGACTTTTACAAAGCAATTAACTACCTGCTGCCACTTACTGACATGGAGTATTACGTGGTTACCCTGCCGAGTTTTACACAGCACAGACACTAAGCAACGGCACATTATTGGCAGATTATAGTTATTGATTTGCAAAAAATATTTGTGATAAATTAGGTGAATTTGCTTAATTTCCCACGGCACACCAGACAATATCTCATGACACACTAGTGTGCCGCGGCACAGTTGTTGAAAAACACTGGTCTAAATTAATCCAAGTACTTTTTAATTTTATACTAGGGATGGAATTCATAACTCTTTGAAAGAGAAAAACTATTTTTTGTTTGTTTTCATTATATTTGGATATATTTGTTTGGTTTGTATGCTTGTAAATCTGGGCTATCCGTTAAGTAAGACTACCGTATTTTCCGCACTATAAGGCGCACCTAAAAACCTCAAATTTTCTCAAAAGCTGACAGTGCGCCTTATAATCCGGTGCGCCTTATATATGGACCAATATTGAGCCACAACTGGTCTCGCAACTACGGGATGCATAACGTAACCCCAGCCTCTACTGTAGCGTCTATTCTATGCGCCTTACAATGCGGTGTGCCTTATATATCAACAAAGTTTTAAAATAGGCCATTCATTGAAGGTGCGCCTTATAATCCGGTGCGCCTTATAGTGCGGAAAATACGGTACTTATTATGTTGAAGGGGGCAGGAAATATAAGATTTTCTTCATCCTGTTCCTCCTCAAGCACAGTTGTGTAAATATGTGTTTAGTTGATAAAGTTTAATTGTCTATTGATCAAAAATGCACATCAATGAGGGAGATAAATAAAAAAAGGAGCTGTTCCGTTCAAAAGACTGGCTTGTTGTTTTATAGTTAAGATTTTTTTTTGACTTTTTTTATTTATTTATCGGGTAAACAATCACTAGCATGAGTTATGAATGAGTTTCTGACTCATTTTCTAGTCCAGTTGCGAATTGGGCAATAGCATACGCTAAGTAAGCATGTGCATAAAAAAACGGTTAATTGGTTATCATCAGTCACTTCAGTAAAGTCAGACGTCAAAAGTATCAATTTGTTTGACTGTTACATCTCTGTGTGTTATGATTAAGGTGTGAAGCAGCGTCAATTTGCAGTACAAAAAAGAAAAGGTACATTAACAAACATCACTCACACACACACACACACACACACACACACACACACACACACACACACACACACACACACACACACACACACACACACACACACACACACACACACACACACACACCATGGTGCCGATATATACAATAATAAATATACAATCTATTAGACAGACTCAATTCATTCTGAACAGTTTGGCTATTAAATTGCTAAAAATGCCATGAGTTGATCAATAATCACTAATATACCTGTGTGCAGCTTTTTAAACAGATCACATTTTGTTTTTAGGGGGCGGGGGCTGGATACTTCTGGTTTTGTTTGTTTATATTGCTCCTATTTTGTGTTTTGCTGTCCTTGGTTTTCATAAAAAACAGTAACAGCCTATTGAGCAGAACATTAACAGTATAAATAAATTATTTCTGAATGAATTAGTCATGTTTGTTAGTTAACACAATAATATATTAGCTGAATTTGTCCGATCCAATCTTTTATTTATATAGCAGTAATAACATAACTGTTTCCAGAATGCTGCACATAATAAGAAACAATAAAAAGTAATTACAAGCATTTAAAATATAACAAGTAAAAAACAAATCAATAAAATAGAATAGAATAATAAAAGACAAAGAGGACCACAAGACTCACACCAATTTAAAAGCAAAAGAATAAAAGTGTGACAAATTTGATATCAGCATGGCTGAAATTAGAGCCACTAAATAGGTTTATGCTTCATAATCCAACTAATCGTTAAGGTAATGGATGATTAGTAGACGATCAAAAAAGTTGTTAGTTGCGTCCCTATTATCGCCAATTGTGATTATGGTGCAGCAGACTCACCCAGGATGTTGTCATGTCTCAGGAGCACAGTGTTGTAGATTTCCGTCTCTCGGAACCAGGACCGTTCGTCCCTGGAGGAGAAGATTTTGACGGCAACGTTCTCGCCCTGCCACTGGCCTCGCCACACCTCACCGTATCGCCCCTTGCCTTGGAGGGACAGACAGAAAATCACCAAATTGAGAGGGTGAAACACCACAGGAAGACCAGTCGTACAACAGGTGCTAACTTAAACTATAATTCCCATTCCATCCATCCATTTTCTACCGCTTGACCCTTTTGGGCTCGCGGGGGGTGCTGGAGCCTATCTCAGCTGCATTCTGGCGGAAGGTGGGATACACCCTGAACAAGTCGCCACCTCGTCACAGGGCCAACACAGATAGACAGACAACATTCACACTCACATTCACACACTAGGGCCAATTTAGTGTTGCCAATCAACTTATCCCCAAGTGCATGTTTTTGGAGGTGGGAGGAAGCCGGAGTACCCGGAGGGAACCCACGAAGTCACGGGGAGAACATAACAACGGGCTTGAACTCAGGACCTTCTTATTGTGAGGCACATGCACTAAAATTCCATGTGTAGAAAATATACAGTAAGGGTCAGATACATTTCCCTGTCTTATTAAATGACTCTAAACTTTTGGTAGTGTTGATTAGGGATGTAATGATTACAGGTAATGACCACACACCACAACACAACTCCAGACGATTAATATTAATTGTTTCAAATTTCAATTATCGCAAAACTGTGATTAATTATTAGCGCACTACAATCAACCAACAGTGCTCATTTCTTGGAGAAGCAGTTAGCACTAACTACCTTAAATGCTAACAAGAGCAATATTTATTGTTTTTTCTGACAAAGAAAGTATAATGTGTCTGATAATTATTTACCATAATAAAAAAATGGTTGAAATGATTCAGTACCGGTATATGTAAAAAATACTTTTTGAGCAACATTCAATAATGCCGTGATAACATTAAGCATGATCATTTTGGTCACAATCGCAATATCAAATGTTCATATTGTTACATTTCTCGTGTGTTTATATACGTACGTGACAAAACAACTCCCAACTGTTTGTTTGGTGTACTAAAACACCACAATGTGAACACAATCCATATAATAAATACAATCCATCCATCCATTTCCTACCGCTTGTCCCTCCCGGTGTGCAGGGGGACTGGAGCCTATCCCAGCTGCACTCGGGCAGAAGGAAGGGTACACCCTGGACAAGTCGCTAACTCATCGCAGGGCCAACATAGACAGACAGACAACATTCACATATTAGGGACAATTTAGTGTTGCCAATTAAGCCTGGTGCATGTCTTTGGAGGTGGGAGGAAGCTGGAGTACCCGGCGAGAACCCACGCAGTCAACTCCACACACAAAGACCCCGACCCGGGAATCAAACCCAGGACCTTCTTATTGTGATGCATGAGCACTAACCTACTACCACCTACTCAGTGAAATAGTGGTTAGAGTGTCCGCCCTGAGATCGGTAGGTTGTGAGTTCAAACCCCGGCCGAGTCATACCAAAGACTATAAAAATGGGACCCATTACCTCCCTGCTTGACACTCAGCATCAAGGGTTGGAATTGGGGGTTAAATCACCAAAAAAGATTCCCGGGCTCTGCTGCTCACTGCTCCCCTCACCTCCCAGGGGGTGATCAAGGATGGGTCAAATGCAAAGAATAATTTCGCCACACCTAGTGTGTGTGTGACAATCATTAGTACTTTAACTTTAACTACTAAATACAATCCAATAAAGGAATACTATGACACCGAAAGGAGACAAAAAATAACTAAACAAGACAAGGCGGCTGCTTGCTGGTAAATAAAACCACTAAATAATAATTAAATGTACAATGAAACTGACGACTGGGTAAATATAATTTAAAATAGTATAAGCTGTCCACTTACCGACACACTCTACCAGACTGATCTGCCTAGCAACAGTCCTCTGGACCAAGAATGGAAGACCTGAACCACTTCCTGATGTGCATGAGTGATCCAGCATGTCCTAAAAAGAGGAGACAAACCCATTTAGTCATATCAATGTGACATCAGTGTTGTCCTGGTCATCCTACCGCTAAAGTGCTGTCCCCCACGTTGGAGGTGATGAGGCCGTCCACTGCTCCCTGCTCCGTGTCGAACTCCTGCAGCCTCTGTAGGCGGCCATGGTGGAGCTTCCTGCAGGCCAGCGCAGACAGCACGGACAGCAGAGCCAGAACCACAATGGGACCCAGCACCAAGAGAGCCAGCATCCCGAAGCTGTACCCCACCGGCTCTTCCTGCGGGGCTACACGGTGGACAGTTCACGTTTAAGAAAAAGTATAACAAACTAGATCTTGGGAAAACTGTTGCTTTTCCATGCACCTGAAGGCAGCAGAGCCATCACAGAGCTCCTGGTGGTGTTGAGGTTGCACATGTCATGGGAGCAGCAGGAAATGGCCTGGTGAGAGGATGGCTGCGTGGAGCAGTGCAAGCGGGTTTTCTTGGGGCCCTCCAAGCAGCCGCGCTCAAACACCACGCCGCTGGAGCCCACGCGCACCGAGGAGAAGCAGCGCGTGCCATGGCACTGATCCTGGAGGCATTTTGGACTGTCGCACAGGCACGCTAACTGCCCATCTGTAGAGGAAGACCATAAAACAGGGATATTCAACTCAATTGTTCTGGGGGCCATATTTCCAGAAAGCTAAGGACCGGACTTTTCCCTTCACCTATAATCTTATTTTGTACATTCCCAAGAACCAGCATCCTCTACAGTAGACATTTGTTTATGGTCTATTTTTTTCGTCAGCGTACCAGAAACACTCTGCTGTTTTTAAAAGGACCTTCTGCAAAAAAGCTAGTCAAAGAACACTATGACAGCACTCTGGTGTTTCCCAAAATCTCTCACAAGTTCTTTTAACTGAACTCGCAGGCTACCAGTTGACTAGCCCAAATTATGGAAATGAGGGGACCTAAAATGGAACATTGAGGAACACCACAAGTATAACTAAAGAAGTTGAACAAATGAAGTTTGTCTCGAGATCGACCAAATGTGTTCTTTTTCCAGGGCCGACAATTATTAGTAGTCAAGGAGACCAATAACCTAACCTGACTCTTGCCAGAACCTTGTCGTTCGCTGAGCTCCACACATGAATCTGGGAATACTCATTAGATGTATTTCAGAAGGCGGGGCCTTTGTGTAAAAAAAATCATTGTATGTGATTGGATAAACCACTTGTCCGTTATCTTGAATGACGTGCTACTTCAACCACTCACATCGAAATCAACCCGTGACGCTGATTAGAGCGGCGCTGGGAAATCCAAACTCGGTCGGAAGAAAGGCCAAAACATCCTTGCCACCAATAAATGCCTTCAAAACTGTTCATCTTTTAAATAGTTAATATTCGATCGATGTCGCAAAACAGTTGCAATAGCAGAATCAATGTCAGCACACGACTCCTCGCTGCGTACCGCCATTGTTGTTTGAATCAAACAGTCCCTTCGGCGCTACGTCACATCTATGAAATCCCGCCCAGCGATCCTGATTGGTTCATTATTTTTTGCTATCTGGAAGGAGTTTGCAATGCCTTTAAGCCCAGACCCTTGTGTGCAGCTCAGCGAACTACAAGGGGCTGGCGAGAGTCTGGTTACCAATAACCAATATTTGGAGCCGATATTCATTTGCAGTAAAAGTTATGTAAACATGAATCGTATACGTCACTAAACAGCTGGACAAGGCTTTAAGTTGTTTTTAATGTTTTCTTTGTAGAAAACGTCGGACCAGTAGCAACACAATGCTTTATGTGGTGTGAATGTTGGGCAAAAACACCAGGGAATTTCACAAATCCCTTTATTACTTGTGTCTAACAATGTGCCGTTGTAGAGTATCTGTGCTGTCTGGAGATCAGCAGAGTAACCATGTAATACTCTTCCATACCAGTAGGTGGCAGCAGGTAGCTCATTGCTTTGCAAACCTACTTTGAGACAAGAGCATCAATGATGGTTATGGTTTGAAGTCACATCGAACAATTGTGTCAGGTATTTGATGAGAAGAGGTGTCTGTCATGTATTGGTTACTCGGGTCACAGGACAATACCGAAACCATTGTAAGGGGAACTTAAGGGCGGGGGACACAGGATATGATGACATATGTTGTGTGTTGGACAGAGGTGGGTAGTAACGTGCTACATTTACTCCGTTACATCTACTTGAGTAACTTTTGGGATAAATTGTACTTCTAAGAGTAGTTTTAATGCAACATACTTTTACTTGAGTATATTTATAGAGAAGAAACGCTACTTTTACTCCGCTCCATTTATCTACATTCAGCTCGCTACTGATTTTTATCTATCTGTTAATGCACGCTTTGTTTGTTTTGGTTTGTCAGACAGACCTTCAAAGTAGGATCTATCGCATGCCTGCGTTTCACCAATCACATGCAGTCACTGGTGACGTTTGACTCCGTTTCACCAATCAAACAGAGCCAGGCGGTCACATGATTAACAAGCTTAAGCTTACATGAACTCAACAAAGCACATCGCGGTAAGTAACGTTAGTAGATATTTTTGGCTGTCACCGTAGGCTGATGGTAACTTCCCTGCTATGAATCACTGTCAAATGTACATCGTGTGGGGACATTTATTAACGTACTGCAGCCTCATAGACACACACACACGCACACACACACACACACACACACGCACAGTCGCGCATGCACGCACGCACACACACGCGCACACGCACACGCGCGCATGCATAGAAACACCAATCAGTGTGTTCCCAGATGCAGCCCACACCTAGCAGTTTAAGGTTTGCGTAAAGGCTAACTTTTTATTTTCCTTTGTAATCTCTGCCTACTGAGCCTATGGTGCTGTTAAGTTATTATGGCTCAATTTGCCTTAATTTTTTTTATGTTAATGTATTATTATTTAATATATATTATTGTTTGCTCTTGAACGCATCATAATTATCCCCTCAACACCCCCCAAAATGGATTAACTCGCTGGAATAAAAAAGACAATATAACATGCATCCATAAACCTGGATGCATATGAAAAAAGTGCAATATATTTATCTGTACAGTAATCTATTTATTTATATCTGCACCTTATTGCTTTTTTATCCTGCACTACCATGAGCTAATGCAACAAAATTTCGTTCTTATCTGTACTGTAAAGTTCAAATTTAATGACAATAAAAAGGAAGTCTAAGTTTTAGTTGCTTAAGAGATATTCCTGGCTCTGAATTTGCTCAATGCTATTTTTATGTTTTTGTAAGCCATTTGTTGCAGTCATTAAACGGACAGGTTACTCATCAGTTACTCAATACTTGAGTAGTTTTTTCACAACATACTTTTTACTTTTACTCAAGTAAATATACTCCTTACTTTTACTTGAGTATTAAATCTCTAAAGTAACAGTACTCTTACTTGAGTACAATTTCTGGCTACTCTACCCACCTCTGGTGTTGGACACCTGGAAGTGGAAAAAGTAAGAGCGGGAATAAAAGGCAGAAAAAGACAATAAGCTTTCTTTTGGTGTATTATTAAGTTTAGATTGCTAATAAGTGAACTAATAAGTGACAAGTTTGGCACACAACAATGGCGACGAGGATGTGATGGTGTGCCCCCGGATTTTTTTTCAATGAAAAAAATGTGCTTTGGCTCAAAAAAGGTTGAAAAACACTGCTCTCGCAAACACAAATATACATATATACACACACACACACAACACACACACACACACACACACACATATATATAAACAAAATGACAGTTGTCAGCTGTAAGCATATATTACCTTAAGCCAGAGCTGGGCAAATATTTTGACTCAGGGGGCCACATCGAGAGAAAAAAATGTGTCTGGGGGGGGGGCGAATGTGTATGTGTGTACAAATAAAATATATACATATTTAGCTGTAAAAATATGTTGTACAGTATGTGTGTTTGGGTCCCTTTTTTTTTCCAGGAACACTAATATCAAAAGTCACAATGTCCGATAGAATTCTAAAAAAGTTATAACAAACCACCTCAAAAAATTGTAGTTTTTTACTGAATGGGACACCCACAATGTACATTAAAAAAAGAAAGTGGGATTTACAATATTAACTACGAACAATAAAACACTGAATATTAACAACATATGAACATCGCTCCTCTTTTATTTCTCAGACCAGCTCCTCCATAGTTGTGTATCTTTTACACTCAAGCAAAACACAACAAAAATGTAACAAACAGCAAAATATGAATTCAACGGGTAATAAACATCTACAATATGATTTATATTATCACTTTTATGCAGAAATTTGACACATGCAATTGGGTCTGGCTGCTCCGAAAAAAAACACCACCCACTCTGCTTTGTTCCCGGTCTGAGCTGCTGTGACGTAGATTACTGTAATAACTCCTATAACACTCACGCAGATTTCAACCATTGAAATACTTTAAATAGTTCCAAGACTTACGGTCATTTAAAAACAGCACTGCACATCATAATGGCGGCGACGGTTTTGATGTTAAAGGTCTAAAAAAATGATGTAAAACGTCTGGCGGGCCGGATTAAAGTTAAAGTTAAAGTACCAATGATTGTCACACACACACTAGGTGTGGCGAAATTATTCTCTGCATTTGACCCATCACCCTTGATCACCCCCTGGGAGGTGAGGGGAGCAGTGGGCAGCAGCGGTGGCTGCGCCCGGGAATCATTTTGGTGATTTAACCTCCAATTCCAACCCTTTATGCTGAGTGCCAAGCAGGGAGGTAATGGGTCCCATTTTTATAGTCTTTGAAAATTTTAAAGGGGGGAGCGCGGATGAGGGTATGTTACAGAATATATTAATTGATGAAAATTGGGCTGTCTGCACTCTCAAAGTGCATGTTGTTGCCAAATGTATTTCATATGCTGTAAACCTAGTTCATAGTTGTTAGTTTCCTTTAATGCCAAACAAACACATACCAATCGTTGGTTAGAAGGCGATCGCCGAATTCGTCCTCGCTTTCTCCCGTGTCGCTGGCTGTCGTGTCGTTTTCCTCGGTTTCGCTTGCATACGGTTCAAACCGATATGGCTCAATAGCTTCAGTTTCTTCTTC
Source organism: Nerophis lumbriciformis (assembly GCF_033978685.3). Lineage (NCBI taxonomy): Eukaryota > Metazoa > Chordata > Actinopteri > Syngnathiformes > Syngnathidae > Nerophis > Nerophis lumbriciformis. The sequence continues at coordinate 1,712,226 of NC_084555.2, forward strand.
AATTTCCTTTTCGCTACCTGCCTCCACACTACAACCATCCGTTTCAATACATTCGTAATCTGTTGAATCGCTTGAGCCGCTGAAATCCGAGTCTGAATCCGAGCTAATGTCGCTATAGCTTGCTGTTCTTTCCGCCATGTTTGTTTGTGTTGGCTTCACTATGTGACGTCACAGGAAAATGGACGGGTGTTTATAACGATGGTTGAAATCAGGCACTTTGAAGCTTTTTTTAGGGATATTGCGTGACGGGTAAAATTTTGAAAAAAACTTCGAAAAATATAATAAGCCACTGGGAACTGATTTTTAATGGTTTTAACCATTCTGAAATTGTGATAATGTTCCCCTTTAATGGGCCGTATTTTGCCCAGGTTCTGCCATAAACCAACATGGTGGAAATGTATATTTCAAGCTACTGCCGTAGTAAACAGTAGGTACTCTGTATAATCGTGCATGGCACAATCCGCTTTCAGAACGGGGGAGAAAAATAAATTGTGATATTAATCGAGACCGGGTGATATGAAAAACTTAATCTTGGTCTTTTTTTTTTTTTTTGCCATATCGCCCAGCCGTACCACTAGTACTTGATGCTTTGCTCCGTTTGCAGGGTGGATACAAGAAACAGACATGAATGATGAGAGAAGACAAGCAGCTACCTGAGCTTGATGCTTGAAAGGACCACTTGAAAAGCAGCAGCAGGACGTGAAGACTCCTCCAAGCCATGTTTCAGTGCACTTGTGGAAGATAAGAAGATAAGGTCAGAGTTGCACATAATGACATTTACGCCCACTATCTTTGCGACAGTTTCCTAATTGCATTTGAATGGGCGGGACACAAGTCGCTGTCAATCATCATGTATCTCATCAATTAGCTTAGCCTACCGCCGACGTACATGCACAGTGACTAGTACACTCTAAGGTTCGTCCCCAAATTCAGAGGTTTTGTTTCGTGTAGCCTGCGGGGAACATTTCCAATAATGTTTATTAGTCAAATATCGCCGTCTCCAAGGCGCCAGTTTAAAACAGAAAGGAGCTTCTGCTGTTAGCCTAGCTAAGCATGCTAAAGTAGCTACACCACCAAAGCGCAGCCACCGAACTTTTCAAAAGCTTTACACTCACCCTGCACACACGGGTGTTGGCTTCTACCTCATCCCGTTACGTCGACGTGTTCACGGGTTTGGGTGTTTTCGTCAAAAGTGAGAATTGGCGATGGAAGCCACCGAAAAGGGCCACAGCCCAGCCCAGCCACTCGCTTGTTTTCCTTCCAGGCTATCATGACGTCACCAAAACATTAGCATCGCAGTGCATTGTGGGATTGGCGTTGCCAGACGACTGTGGGTCGCTTTTAGGTCCATCCGTCAATCTGATATCGCCAATCAAGCAAAACATTTTTTTTTACAGATTACTTTTATTTGCTTTAATACGTTTCCCTCTTGAACTAGAATAGTTTAAATGCACCATGACTCGAGTTAAGTTTAGAGTGGACATTTTCGTAACTGAAACTAGAACTTCGCTTGAATTAAATGAAAATAACCACATTACTACAGAAACCATATTACAACAAAAAACATATTTGTCACCCCATTTTCTTCTATTTCAATACATTTTTGAAAAAGCTACATGGAGCCAACAGGACTTGCGGCTCTAGAGCAGTGCTTTTCAACCTGTTTTGAGCCAAGGCATATTGATGAGACTGAATCTATATATATAACAGGAAGTGAACATGACAGACAGGAAGTGAGCTATAACCCTAACCCTCAGGCACTTACGAGAAAACCCCCGGGAGGGTTGCTCAGTCCCTTCCCGGGCGCCGGTAGGGTCGGTCGGTCCCTCACCGGCGGGCCGCAGAGTGGGGAGCTCACCCCCGTGTGTTTCTCTCTCTGGGCCCCTCTCTCTCCACAAAAGATTGGATCAAAGGATGACTCTCAATAGATCGCAACGTGGGTTTTTTGCTCTGCTACTTATAAAACCCCGACCCAGAATCAGGTCGTCTGCAGGTCATTTAGCGCTGGTCAGTGGACTCCTGCATTTGTGCGTTAGACTCTCTGCGGGCCGGGGGTGTCTGCCTTCACCCCCGGGCCCCTACACTCGTGGTGTGTAGCCTCCCGTCGCTCGGCATCCCTATGTATATATATATATATATACTACCATATCATTAAATATTATTATTATGTATTAAAACCATTATGTTCTATGAGACATTCTGGCATAATAATAAATAAGGTGTACATAGACAAGTCCCGCCGCGTTCCACCAGAGTCCGGGGGTGCCTACAATGTGGTAGGAACCAAATGCCAGGAATAGTTCACTGAGAGCGACCCCCACGAATACTTGTCCCTCACCCTCAATAACCGTTAGCGTTAAGGTATCGTAGGTTGGTCGGTTCTTAGTGCCAAGAAAATGTTTAATTTAATAGGGTGTAGACTACTTGGTAGAATTTACTTATTGCCGTTGTGTTGAGTCTTAAATCTCCCATCACTAATTAAAGTTTAATTCTCCTTATTTTTGGGTTATTAGTATATCTTAATTATTTACTGAGATTACAATGTTTTTTTTTTAAATTAATGGTTATTACACATTAATGCCTATGTACACCTTACATAGAAAAATGAAACTCAGCAGCCGATATTGACAGTAAAAAGTTGTTCTGGCAATTGTTGGATATGACTTTAAACCATAACCAAGCATGCATCAATATAGCTCTTGTCTCAAAGTACTGTCACCACCTGTCACATCACGCCGTGACTTATTTTGAGTATTTTGGTGTTTTCCTGTGTGTAGTGTTTTAGTTCTTGTCTTGTGCTCCTATTTTTATAGCTTTTCCTCTTTTGTTGGTATTTTCCTGTCACAGTTTCATCTCTTCCCTGAGCTATATATCTCGCACCTGCTTTGTTTTAGTAATCAAGACTATTTCAGTTGTTTGGACGGTATCCTTTTTTGTGTGGACATTGTTGCTTGTCATGTCATGTACGGACGTACTTTGTGGATGCCATCTCTGCGCCACACGCTGTAAGTCTTTGCTGTCGTCCAGCATTCTGTTTTTGTTTCCTTTGTAGCCAGTTCAGTTGTAGTTTCGTTCTTCATAGCCTTCCCGAAGCTTCAATGCCTTTTCTTAGCGGCACTCGCCTTCTGTTTATTTTTGGTTTAAGCATTGGATACCTTTTTACCTGCACGCTGCCTGCAGCATATTGTGTGATCATGACAAAGCAATTAGCTACCTGCCGCCACCTACTGATATGGAAGAGTATTACACGGCTACTCTGCCGAGCTCTAGACAGCACAGACACTCAACAACGGCACATTATTTGCGGATTATAATTACTGGTTTGCAAAAAATATTTTTAACTAGAGATGTCCAATATTGGCTTTTTTGCCGATATCCGATATTCCGATATTGTCCAACTCTTAATTACCGATTCCGATATCAACCGATACCGATATATACAGTCATGAAATTAACACATTATTATGCCTAATTTTGTTGTGATGCCCTGCTGGATGCATTAAACAATGTAACAAGGTTTTCCAAAATAAATCAACTCAAGTTATGGAAAAAAGTGCCAACGTGGCACTGCCATATTTATCATTGAAGTCACAAAGTGCATTCTTTTTTTTAACATGCCTCAAAACAGCAGCTTGGAATTTGGGACATGCTCTCATGAGGAGGTTGAGGTGGGCGGGGTTGAGGTGAGGTGAGGGTGGGTAGCGAGGCGTGTAGCGTCCCGGAAGAGTTAGGGCTGCAAGGGGTTCTGGGTATTTGTTCTGTTGTGTTTATGTTGTGTTACGGTGCGGATGTTCTCCCGAAATGTGTTTGTCATTCTTGTTTGGTGTGGGTTCACAGTGTGGCGCATATTTGTAACAGTGTTAAAGTTGTTTATACGGCCACCCTCAGTGTGACCTGTAAGGCTGTTGACCAAGTATGTATGGTATTCACTTGTGTGTGTGAAAAGCCGTAGATATTGTGTGATTGGGCAGTGCCTATAAGGTTTATTGGCGCTTTGTTCTTCTCCCTATGCCCGTGTACCACTCCGCACAGCGGCATATTAAAAAGTCATACATTTTACTTTTTGAAACTGATACCGATAATTTCCGATATTACATTTTAAAGCATTTATCGGCCGATAACATCGGCAGCCCGATATTATCGGACATCTCTATTTTTAACCCAATTACGTGAAATGACATAATCTCGCGCGGGACACCAGACTGTATCTCACGGCACACCAGTGTGCCGCGGCACAGTGGTTGACAAACACTGCTCTAGAGCGGCGGGTTGCTGACCCCCGTCCTAACATCTTAAATTACATACTGTAACTGGTGCATTCATTTTAACCAACATTTTCTATATATTCTGGCCAGGGTTTGTTTATTTACTCAACTGCAGAGGGTACTGGGTATCTATTAGTGTTAGTAGTAAGGGAAAAAATGAATATTTTAGCATCACTTTCTCTTTACATCATCTTTACAGATGCCATGTTTGGTGCCGCATTTGTGTCTTCAACTGCACTGGAAGATTGGCGTCTTTTTGAAACATTACTGGACTTGTGGCAAAGGAAGAACTGTCTGCAGTGGCTGTTTGATGTGTGTCCACGAAACAAAAGACAGCGCTGTTAGTCTTCAGCCTCCAGTGGCTCGTAGCGAGGCCAGACCAGTGTGGGCTCGGTTGTCCACATGAACACAGAAGCACTTTGTCTGCTGCACATTTTTAATGAAAAACTCCCAAGTGGAGTCTCATTGCCAGGTGACCGAAACTGCCCCCCACTGGATGTATATATGAGATAATAATACGGCATTGGGTAACGCTACACTGCTATACTATCTTCAGATGAAGGAAGGATTATACGGAACACTCTCCTCCCCTCGGATTCCCGCTTCACTGACTCTTTGTTTGGGTTCCCTGCAATGAAATCCACCTGCTCCCCACTCCCTGTTGCAATACAAGGATTATCTTAAGTCTCCCAAACAGAGTGGACATGGCGCTTTTAGGGAGAACTTCAGCTCTCCTGCTCTTTTACTTCTTCTCGCATCTTCTTTGCGTTCACTGTGTCTCCCATCAAAAAGCGACAGGTAGGACCCCCCTGTTAGCACAGCATGTGTTAGTGGACTCACCTTTTTGAATGACCCTGCTGTTTGTGCCCAGTGTCGTGGTGTGTGATTTCGGACGCGGAGGAGCAGAAGTGCACGGATCTGGCCGGGAACGCCACAGCTCGGAATATCAGAGGGAACTTGCGATGCGTTCGAGGCCTGGACACCAGGGACTGCATGGAGAAAATTAAAGT
>NC_084555.2:1722500-1732500 GCF_033978685.3 Nerophis lumbriciformis
AAATGTTCTTCTTGTTTACTGTTTGGCTCATTGACCAGAGTTGTGCATTTCATATTTCTTTCTATACAAACAAACAATTATATTTGCTAACTATTATTTCATTTGCCGGTCAAATGTAATGACTTTACTTTAAAAATCCAGTAGATAGTGGATGACCATTATGAATCAACACCAGTATCAGTGCTGTGTCTTTGATTGATTGATTTTGATTGAAACTTTTATTAGTAGATTGCACAGTACAGTACATATTCCATACAATTGACCACTAAATGGTAACACCCGAATAAGTTTTTCAACTTGTTTAAGTCCACGTTAATCAATTCATGGTACAAATATATACTATCAGCATAATACAGTCATCACACAAGTTAATCATCAGAGTATATACATTAAATTATTTACATTATTTACAATACAGCTAGTGAGTGTGCCATACACTCACTGAGGTGTCATTTACCCGTAACTACTACTAAAGAAGAATGTGACTCTAAATTTTCAAATTTACGATAAATGCTACTTGGCTTGTACCTGGTCCGATATTGATATCAGTTTGATATCAGCAAAAAAACCCAACTATTATTATATCGGCTTGGACAGCATGGTGAACAGTGTCCCTCACAATAAGAAGGTCCCGAATGCAGCTCGGATAGGCTACAGCACCCCTGTGACCCCGAGAAAGACAAGCGGTAGAAAATGGATGGATGGATATATCGGCTTGTATCTAAAATCTCAGATTAAGTCATTTACAAAAGGTCCATATAGTAGGGTATAGGCGACTAGGAGCTAGCACAACACAACAGCTAAGCACACAATAGCACACAAGCTAGACATACGTAATAAGTGTCCTTCATTGAACAATATTGCAGTCAAAATCATGACATTTGTCAACATAATCAATTCATTATAGTTACATATTACTTACACATACAAAGTCTCCAAGGCAGAAACGTATTAGAAAGTATCCAGTAACAAAAGTGTCCGCACCATTCAACTTACTGTGTCATGAACATACTTGCCAACCCTCCCGGATTTTCCGGGAGACTCCCGAAATTCAGCGCCTCTCCAGAAAACCTCCCGGGACAAATTTTCTCCCGAAAATCTCCCAAAATTCAGGCGGAGCTGGAGGCCACGCCCCCTCCAGCTCCATGCGGACCTGAGTGACGTGTTGACAGCCTGTTCACACGTCCGCTTTCTCACAATATAAACAGCTAATGATGGAGGGCGAGTTCTTGGTTTCTTATGTGGGTTTATTGTTAGGCAATTTCATTAACGTCCTCCCAGCGCGGAAACAACACACAACAACAGCAGTCAAGTTTTCGTACCGTAAAGCAGTTCGTCTGCCGTAAACAGCAATGTTGTGACACTTTTAAACAGGACAATACTGCCATCTACTGTACATGCATATGTGACCCACCCATAATGTGTCACATTTTTGTGTTGATTTATTTATTTTATTTTGTGGTTTGAATTCGTTTTTGGAGCTGTCATTACACATTTATCAGTATTCACATTGGTCAGTAGGGGGCAGTAGGGCGTTTCTTCCCAATTGAATGCTATCACCTGCAGACCGGAAGTGTCTTGTCATTCTGATGAGAGCGACCAGTCTGTGAACAATTGAAACGTCCTGTGTGCTTTTTCCGCCTGTATAACAGGTTAGTTTTGGTGAATCAACTCACTGAATAATATCCATATGATCTTTATAAGTTTAAGTACACATTCTGATGGTGGAGCCTAACTCAAAAGTGTTTGTGAGTTGTAGTTTGTATTTGTGAATGAATCCAGTGCACAGCTGCAGTAATCAATACAAAATGGCGACGTGAGTGCGCAACGTTTATATAGGAACTTCTGATCCTAATTCAGACTCCCAAATTAGAGCTCCCGTTTTCTTATTGATTTTATAATGTATATTTGTATAATGCGTGTGTTCTGAAATAGTGACAGAGAATAGAACAAGGATGGACAATTCAACCCTTAACTCAACAATGAGTAGACGAGTGTTATGTGTGTGTATATGTGTAAATAAATGATCACTGAAATTCAAGTATTTCTTTTATTTATTTATATATATATATATATATATATATATATATATATATATATATATATATATATATATATATATATATATATATATATATATATATATATATATATCTAGAATTCACTGAAAGTCAAGTATTTCTTATATATATATATATATATATATATCTTAACCACGCCCCCAACCACGCCCCCGCCCCACCCCCGACCACGCCCCCCACCCCCCACCTCCCGAAATCGGAGGTCTCAAGGTTGGCAAGTATGGTCATGAACTAACTTCCTGAATTACTGTGGCCACTAGGTGTCACCAAAAAAAAAACAATTACCACTCTACTTCAACTTAAAGACAGCATAAGTCCATTCCAGACGGTTAAAAATAAATAGGTTATTTTTATTCTATTTTATACATACCAACTACCATTGTTCTCTGACTCATTTCAATTGATCAACCCTTTTCAAACATTCCACACTAAAAAATAATAAAAGTACGTATGATCCATGCTAATATCGTATCAGCTCATTATCGGTATCGACCAATACCGCAAGGCCCCAACGTTGATGTCGTATCGTGAGTGAACAAGTTGTAATCGGGAAACCGCTAAATGCTACCATTCAAAAGTTTAAAGACACTTCCCCAGTTTACATTTCCAATTTTTTTTTAGACAGAACTCTTTTAACTTTACAGTCTAGATCAGTGGTTCTAAAACCTTCATCACCGAGTACCTCCTCATAAAACACTTAATGACCAACATTAAAATACAGTAGCATAGTAGGCCTAAGTATTCATTAAAAACAAGGCAGATGTTTTAAGTAAGCGTAAGTATATTTAATAGTTATGTCCAGTGTAACATTACACAAAGCTTTAACAGTAACACTGTGTTTGCATATTAAGTTCAACGATTCTTTTGCATACCACTAGGCCAAGGGTCAGCAACCCGCGGCTCTTTAGCGCCGCCCTAGTGGATCCCTGGAGCATTTTTAAAAAAGGATTGAAAATGGAAAAAGATGGGGGAAAAATACATTTTTTGTTTTAGTATATTTTTTGTTTGAAGACAAACATGACACAAACCTTCCCAATTGTTAGAAAGCCCACTGTTTAATATGTGTGTGTGTACGCTCCACTGATGACAGTATTTGGTGAACATCGTTTTGTCCTACTAATTTCGGCGGTTCTTGAACTCATCATAGTGTGGACAGTGACGCAACAGTTTGTTTACATGTAACATCTTCCACTCCTTCCTTGTCTCATTTTGTCCACAAAACGTCTTATACTGTGCGTGAATGCACAAAGGTGCGCTTTGTTGATGTCATTGAATTGTTGGAGTGCTAATCAGGCATATTTGGTCAGTGGATGACTGCAAGCTAATCAATGCTAACATGCTATTTAGGCTAGCTGTATGTACATACTGCATCATTATGCCTCATTTTTTGATAGTAGGCTAATATAGCTAATATAGACACTTACATCATGTGTTGCCTTTATTATAACACTTTTTTAAAGTCATTTTGATATTAGGCCAATATGACTAATATAGACACGTCATGTGTTGCCTTCATTATAACACTTTTATAAGACTTTTAAAGTCATTTTGATAGTAGGCTAATTTAGCTAATATAGACACTAACGTCATGTGTTGCTTTCATTATAACACTTACATACGACTTTTAAAGTCATTTTGATAGTAGGCTAATGTAGCTAATATAGACAATGTGCTTTATAAATAAAGTTGATTTGATTTGATTTGACTTACGTCATGTGTTGCCTTCAATATAACACTTATATAAGACTTTTAAAGTCATTTTGATAGTAGGCTAATATAGCTAATATAGACACTTACGTCATGTGTTGCCTTTATTATAACACTTTTATAAGACTTTTAAAGTCATTTTGATAGTAAGCTAATATAACTAATATAGACACTTACGTCATGTGTTGCCTTTATTATAAGACTTTTAAAGTCATTTTGATAGTAGGCTAATATAACTAATATAGACACTTACGTCATGTGTTGCCTTCATTATAACACTTACCGTATTTTCCGCGCTATTAGCCGCACCTAAAAACCACAAATTTACTCAAAAGCTGACAGTGCGGCTTTTAACCCGGTGCGCTTTATATATGGATTAATATTACGATTCATTTTCATAAAGTTTCGATCTCGCAACTTCGGTAAACAGCCGCCATCTTTTTTCCCGGTAGAACAGGAAGCGCTTCTTCTTCTACGCAAGCAACCGCCAAGGTAAGCACCCGCCCCCATAGAACAGGAAGCGCTTCTTCTTCTACTGTAAGCAACCACCCGCCCGCATAGAAGAAGAAAAAGCGCGCGGATATACCGTACGTTTCATTTCCTTTGTGTGTTTACATCTGTAAAGACCACAAAATGGCTCCTACTAAGCGTCAGGGATCCGGTTCATGAAAAGACGCAATCTCTCCATCCGCACACGGATTACTATTTCACAGCAACTGATATTCCTGTGAACCGCACTGTGGATACAACGGGAGCACGTACGGTGAATATTCGCACCACAGGGAATGAGAAGTCATCCTTCACTGTGGTTCTAGCTTGCCATGCTAATGGCCAGAAACTTCCACCCATGGTGATATTCAAAAGGAAGACCTTGCCAAAAGAGACCTTTCCAGCCGGCGTCATCATAAAAGCTAACTCGAAGGGATGGATGAAGAAAAGATGAGCGAGTGGTTAAGGTAAGTTGAAGTTTACGCGAAGAGGCCGGGTGGCTTTTTTCACGCAGCTCTGTCCATGTTGATATACGTATGTTTGTGATTGCACATTTGCGTACATTTTGGGAGTGAACAGAGTTGTTAGAACGCTGGTTTTTAATATATTATTAAAGTTTGACTGACCTATCTGACTGTTTTTTTGACATTCCTTTAGCGCAGTTAGATGCGGCTTACAACACCGGGCGGCTTATAGGTGGACAAAGTTTTGAAATATGCCGTTCATTGAAGGCGCGGCTTTTAACCCAGGGCGCCTTATGGTGCGGAAAATACGGTATATAAGACTTTTCAAGTCATTTTGATAGTAGGCTAATATAGCTAATATAGACATTTACGTCATGTGTTGTCTTCATTATAACACTTTTAAAGTCATTTTGATAGTCGGCTAATATAACTAATATAGACACTTATGTCATGTGTTGCCTTTATTATAACACTTTTATAAGACTTTTAAAGTCATTTTGATAGTAGGCTAATATAATTAATATAGACACTTATGTCATGTGTTGCCTTTATTATAACACTTTTATAAGACTTTTAAAGTCATTTTGATAGTAGGCTAATATAGCTAATATAGACACTTACGTCATGTGTTGCCTTCTTTATAACACTTATATAAGATTTTTTAAAGTAATTTTGATAGTAGGCTAAAATAACTAATATAGACACATCATGTGTTGCCTTCATTATAACACTTATATAAGACTTTTAAAGTCATTTGATAGTAGGCTAATATAGCTAATATATAGACACTTACGTCATGTGTTGCCTTCATTATAACACTTTTATAAGACTTTTAAAGTAATTTTGATAGTAGGCTAATATAACTAATAGACACTTATGTCATGTGTTGCCTTTATTATAACACTTTTATAAGACTTTTAAAGTCATTTTGATAGTAGGCTAATATAGCTAATATAGACACTTACGTCATGTGTTGCCTTCTTTATAACACTTATATAAGATTTTTTAAAGTAATTTTGATAGTAGGCTAAAATAACTAATATAGACACGTCATGTGTTGCCTTCATTATAACACTTATATAAGACTTTTAAAGTCATTTGATAGTAGGCTAATATAGCTAATATATAGACACTTACGTCATGTGTTGCCTTCATTATAACACTTTTATAAGACTTTTAAAGTAATTTTGATAGTAGGCTAATATAACTAATAGACACTTATGTCATGTGTTGCCTTTATTATAACACTTTTATAAGACTTTTAAAGTCATTTTGATAGTAGGCTAATATAGCTAATATAGACACTTACGTCATGTGTTGCCTTCTTTATAACACTTATATAAGATTTTTTAAAGTAATTTTGATAGTAGGCTAAAATAACTAATATAGACACGTCATGTGTTGCCTTCATTATAACACTTATATAAGACTTTTAAAGTCATTTGATAGTAGGCTAATATAGCTAATATAGACATTTACGTCATGTGTTGCCTTCATTATAACACTTTTATAAGACTTTTAAAGTCATTTGATAATAGGCTAATATAGACACTTATGTCATGTGTTGCCTTCATTATAACATTTTTATAAGACTTTTAAAGTAATTTTGATAGTAGGCTAATATAGCTAATATAGACACTTACGTCATGTGTTGCCTTCTTTATAACACTTATATAAGATTTTTTAAAGTAATTTGATAGTAGGCTAATATAGCTAATATATAGACACTTACGTCATGTGTTGCCTTCATTATAACACTTTTATAAGACTTTTAAAGTCATTTTGATAGTAGGCTAATATAACTAATATAGACACTTATGTCATGTGTTGCCTTTATTATAACACTTTTATAAGACTTTTAAAGTAATTTTGATAGTAAGCTACTATAACTAATATAGACACTTACATCATGCGTTCATGATAAGACTTATATACGGCTTTTCATTTTTTGTGGCTCCAGACAGATTTATTTTTTGTATTTTTGGTCCAATATGGCTCTTTCAACATTTTGGGTTGCCAACCCCTGCCCTACAGTAACACAGTTTGAGAATCACTGGTCTCTTAGATGATTTGTTATTTTCTTGTGTATTTCTTTCAGATGTGTGGCTGAGAACCTGGGCGACGTGGCTTTTGTCAAACACACGACTGTCTTTGACAATTTGGATGGTGTGTATTTATTAATAGAGTACATAAATAAACAACATCAAGGGGAAGAGTTTGACCTACTTTGCTGCGGGTGTTGGTCTGCCGTCCGGTTGCCAGGCAACAAGCGACCCATGTCCAAATGTCAGCTTGCCAATTAAAGAAGGAAACAAAAGAAAACATTGTTTTGTTGGAGCTTTTCCATGCGGGCTATAGCAAAGTGACGTCTCCATGGACTCACCTTGACCAGGTAGGAACCAAGAATCCTGGGCGCTGGACCTGGAAGCGGAGGACATGAAGCTGCTGTGTCCCGACGGCACCGAGGCCGAGCTGGAGGAGTACACACGCTGCCACTTGGCCGCCGTGCCCGCCAACGGCGTGGTGGTGCGCGTGGAGGACAAATGTCGAGTTTGGAAGTACTTGGAACGGCTTCAGGTCAGTGAGGCGGTCTCCTCATGAAACTTTACACAGTTGTGGTCAAAAGTTTACATAAAGAACATAATGCCATGGCTGTCTTGAGTTTCCAATACTTTCTACAACTCTTATTTTTATGTGATAGAGTGATTGGAGCACAAACATTCATGAAGTTTGGTTCTTTTATGAATTTATTATGGGTCTACTAAAAATGTGAGCAAATCTGCTGGGTCAAAAGTATACATACAGCAATGTTAATATTTGCTTACATGTCCCTTGGCAAGTTTCACTGCAATAAGGCTCTTTTGGTAGCCATCCACAAGCTTCTGCTTGAATTTTTGACCACTCCTCTTGACAAAATTAGTGCAGTTCAGCTACATTTGTTTGTTTTTCTGACATGGACTTGTTTCTTCAGCATTGTCCACACGTTTAAGTCAGGACTTTGGGATGGCCATTCTAAAACCTTCATTCTAGCCTGATTTAGCCATTCCTTTACCACTTTTGACGTGTGTTTGGGGTCATTGTCCTGTTGGAACACCCAACTGCGCCCAAGACCCAACCTCCGGGCTGATGATTTTAGGTTATCCTGAAGAATTTGGAGGTAATCCTCCTTTTTCATTGTCCTATTTACTCTCTGTAAAGCACCAGTTCCATTGGCAGCAAAACCAGGCCCAGAGCATAATACTACCACTACCATACTTGACGGTAGGGATGATGTTCCTGGGATTAAAGGCCTCACCTTTTCTCCTCCAAACATATTGCTGGGTATTGTGGCCAAACAGCTCAATTTTGTCATGTCTGTTGATCATGTTTTTGTTTGGCCATGTGCTGTTTGGTTTTTGGACTCTTTTTTCCTGGTTGTGCACTTTTGCTTGTTTTGTTACCATGACTACCATTAGTTCCACCTGCTTCACGCGTTCACATTTTGAGTCACGCACCTGTTTTCACTAATCATGTCACCAGTATTTATGCTTGTAGTTGCCAGGAAGTCGGTCTGGCGACATTAACTCTGTTATCCCTGTTACGTGTTCCATGCCATAGTTCCATGCTTTTCAAGTAAGTGTTTGTTTATTCATGTCACAGTTAGCAAGTGTTATTTATTTCATGTTCATAGTTTTTGCCCAAGTGCTAGTTTTGTTTTCTTAGCCAAGTTTGTACTTCCGCCTTGTGCGCGCCTTAAGTTTGTTCTTTTTGTTATAGTAAAATTAAAAGATGTATTTACCTTCAAGCCAAGTCCAGTCTAGTTGTTTTGCATCCTGGGAAAGCAATCCGCGCAGTAATTTGCGCCGCCACAGTCCACGTACTGACACATTTTTGTTTCATCTGACCACAGAACTTTCCTCCAGAAGGTCTTATCTTTGTCCATGTGATGTCAGATGAAACAAAAAAACAAAAAAACTCCAAATACTTCAGGACAACCTAAAATCATCAGCCCGGAGGTTGGGTCTTGGGCGCAGTTGGGTGTTCCAACAGGACAATGACCCCAAACACACGTCAAAAGTGGTAAAGGAATGGCTAAATCAGGCTAGAATTAAGGTTTTAGAATGGCCTTCCCAAAGTCCTGACTTAAACGTGTGGACAATGCTGAAGAAACAAGTCCACGTCAGAAAACCAACACATTTTGCTGAAATGCACCAATTTTGTCAAGAGGAGTGGTCAAAAATTCAACCAGAAGTTTGTGGATGGCTACCAAAAGCGCCTTATTGCAGTGAAACTTGCCAAGGGACATGTAAGCAAATATTAACATTGCTGTATGTATACTTTTGACCCAACAGATTTGGTCACATTTTCAGTAGACCCATAATACATTCATAAAAGAACCAAACTTCAAGACAGCCATGACATTATGTCCTTTACAAGTGTATGTCAACTTTTGACCACGACTGTACATAGAACTTTTCATACACAGGCAAGTGGAAAACACAAAGTGCTGTACTAGAAAAAAAAAAGAGAAGAAAATGCACACACACACACACACACACACACACACACACACAGCACTACTGACAACAACAAAAAACAAAAACCTGTCTGCTTCTGTCCTCCCCGTAGAACGTCTTTGGTAACGCCACGGAGGGCTTCAGCCTGTTCAGCTCTGCGGGCTACGCCGACTCCAACGTGCTCTTCAGTGACTCCGCCCACCACCTGCTGAGGGTCCTGGGGGGCTTCACCTCCTGGCTGGGTCACTCTTACACCAGCGCTCTGCAGGCCTTCGAGTGCGAAGGTGAGCTCAAACTGTACCTGCCATGTCCAACAGAATAAAGATAAGTAAGTCGGAATATTTTCTCCACCGACAGGTTTCTGCTGATGCAAGCCGGAGGCCGACGCGTCACGTCCTCGTTTAAAGTCGGTACTCTCTTCTTTCTTCATGTCCTCGTCGTGTTCTTCATTTAGTCTTTCCCTCAAGACGCTCCCTTAAGACGGCCTAATCTTCTAAAACTGCCACGACGCTTCAGTGTGGATTTAGAAAAGACAAGGCAAGAAAGGACAGGACGTTTTTACAAATAAAAAGTTAGCGTAATAAGAATTTTTGTACACTAATGCTTTTTTTTATTTTTTATTTTTTTTGCTTTTTGTTCCATGTCTGGCATTGAACCACCGGGTGCTTATTTCCTCAATTCATGTCTGTACGGAGGGCCAAATAGGACAACATTTAATAAAAACTTAGTCTTTTTCCAAAATGGAATAAAGTTATTTTGTCCT